>NC_090913.1:9196831-9399700 GCF_040956055.1 Brachionichthys hirsutus
AAATCTAATTTACGAAAAACAAAAGCAGATGCATTTCGGCCTTTCAGCATCACTTTACCAACTTTTAACAAAAACAAAAACTTCAATAGCTAAAGAAAATATTTTTATCCAGGCGTACATAATGTTGAATCCAGAATCATTTATTTAGCATCCTTTCTTTACAAAATTCACACACATTTCAAAGTTTCATAAAAAAGTTGAGTACTGACCATTCTGGGCATGGGCGGCGAGAGGGAGCCGTTGTTCATGTAGGAAGAGTCGTTCATGTTGCTCATCATGATGTAGCCCGGGTAGTACGGATGGCCTTTACTGTACATGTCATGGAGTTTTACTGATAAAAAGAAAAGAGAGAACATTTACAGTGCGTTTGCAGAATCTTCACAGGAGTCAGATTCTACAATTTATGAGCTCCAAATCTATTTGGATTTGTCTTTACAGTGGAGCGATTAGCACATAAATCAATCAAACCTAATATTTTTTTACAATTCTGCTTGTGTTTCAGTCAATAAATCCGTAAATATAATAATTAGTCAAGAAATCAAGAACTCAAAGTGCGCCTCCCTGTTTTGATGGCGTAATGATATCACTGTTGATGGCTTTAACCCATGCCCTATTTTGCGGCGGCCTTTTGTTTGTGCCCTTTCTCCCTGTCTGGAGAGGAGGGCCGTATTATGTAGAGCAACAATGGAGCCCCTCTGTGCCAATTAGCACCAATTAGAAGAACATACAGACTGTGTCAAAATAGGAGACGCCCCAACTGTTCCTCTGCGCCTTTGACCTGAGAGGGGGGGGGGGGAGTTTTGCACAAGAGGCCATCACTTCGACTTGTGAGCTGCGTAATAAGGCCGGGGCGGGGGGTGTTGGGTTGTGGCGTGTTGCCTTTTGGCAACACGGATCTTGACGAAAGCCAGTGTTTGGTTTGAAGGGGATCCTATTCAGGAGTGAAAGGGGAACAAAGAGGAGCAACGCTCCTCCTCAAAACCACAACGGTGACCTGCTTCCAGGGAGGTCAGACGACGACGGCGAGAGAGCAATGAGCCCTGAGCGGGAATCAACATGCTGTATGTGTCAGCGCAGCCTGGGGGGGTATGTGGGAAACAGCTCATTGGATATCAAGAAACACAATAAATGCTAGCCTGAATTCACTTTAATGGCAGGCTTTTACTACAGAGCTCATCCCCGCGTGCGGTAATTTGTCTTTCCATTGGAATATCCTTTGTTTTCCCACCAGCGCAGGCGCCCTCATCTACGAGGGAGGCGCCAGGTAGCGGTGTCCTTGAAGGTATCGCATGTCCTGACAAGACTTAAAGAGATTATCTGTCTGAGAGCAGCAGAAACTGGGGGCTCTGATAAGAATAGGAGCAAACAGTGCAGGGGTGTGACCGATCACTTCTTGATGGGGTGAAAGGGGGATGGCACTCTCCCCCCCCCCCCCACACCCCCACACCCCCACTCCAAACCCAACTTCTCAAGCTTTCAGCAAGAAATGCTGAAAATCGGCTGCTTCATGGAGGCATGCAGATTTAACACGCTCTCGCTCCAGGCTATGTCACTTACCATCCTCCGGATGCAGGTCTCTTAGTTTGTCATGATATAGATCGTGTGGTATTTGGGACTGTGTCGCTGCCTGTGACAAAAACAAACGAGTAAAAAAGGAGAGAAATAAGATGGATAAACAGATAGAATGCAGATGCGCACGTGTACACATCCTGATGCGCTCAAACAAATGCTACTAGGACAAATCCTGTCCATTTTCTATGCTTGTCACCAAAATAATATTAAGCATGACACACACACACACACACACACACACACACAGAGAGAGAGAGAGAGAGCGAGAATAACCTTCAAACCAACCACTTAATTAAGCTTCATGTCCTTAAGGATCTTACAAATTAACTTGTTTTCAATACCATGTAGGTCCGCTCTCTCGTTTTCATCTCTCTATTCAGGCCTTCTTATAAATAGAGTGCATTTATGCTGTGAAATAAAAGCACATATATGCAAAATTAAATAGGGATATATCATCCCAGAAAAAGAGAACTTGGTGATGACAATTTTTGTTTAAAAAAAAAATATCTGCCCTTCTTGAATACATTTCCTAGGGATATATCATCCCAGAAAAAGAGAACTTGGTGATGACAATTTTTGTTTAAAAAAAATATATCTGCCCTTCTTGAATACATTTCCTTTCCCATTTCAAATCAGGATTGGGAAGAGGACCTCGTTTTGGAGTTCACACCCCTTAGGATGGCTGCACTGGATTCTTAATTAACATGCAGCCTTCGTCTCGTTCGTCTCTAGGACATTTGGTGGTAAATGTGAACAGTCTCCTTCAGGATGTGCCCAAAATGTTATTAAGACTGCAGAGCTAATGACAAAAACTGCCGTCTAACTTGGTGATGGGAGATGCATAGCCTGCGTCTTGATCCCACAGTGTGGGTAGCGGGATGCAGAGAAAAATTAGAAACACATTTAAACGGTTTCAAGCCTTGTGTTCATTTAAATTATATACATTTTTCCTAGTGTGTAATATAACGCACCAAACCAACAATCTAAAAGATTCCTCATTAAAAACTCCCGTTATAAGAATTGACATCCCAAATTAATTCAACACATTTGAATATTTTTTTCTCCAGGTGGATTCTTCTTGCCTGATTTTTAATCTGATAACTAACTAATGCAGAATATATCAACTGTGAATGTGTTTCGCTCCAAAGCATTGCAACCATAATTTATAGAACAGGCATTATAATAAAGAAATATGGGGATGACATTATAAACATATAAACAAACAAGTCTGGTGACAAAACAATCCAATTTTGTTTAGGTTATATATATTTCTCATCTCTGACCTTTGAAATGAATGAATCATCATTTCTTTCTGTTTGGGTTCCAGCCATGTGTGAGGGATTCGTGTACAGCTGCTAAGGTTTATATTCCAGCCATGCTAACACAGCTATTAGCCTACTTGTCATATAGGGGTCTCCCAAAGCCTCAGTTTTTATGTTTAAAAATTTATTTACCATGAATGTTTCTCCAAATTAAACAACAGATTAAAGAAATATAACTGGATGGCAACTGGGATTATGTTTCCAAAAAGGGTCTTCAATGTTAATGTTGATTTTTTTATTTTTTTATTTTTACATTTTGGCATTTTGAGGAGCAATTTATTTTCAAAAATGAACAAAGTGAAGAGATACTGCATGGTTAAATGAACCTGAACTCAGTTCTTATAGATTTTAAATACTGTATGTATAATTAGCACGATTAATATACATGATTAAAAAAAACTGAGGAGAACAGGATTTAATTTTGGGGCCTATATTTGTCAATTTTCTTCTGTTCTGCTCAATCCTTTAAAGTGAGGAAGTTCCAAAAGGTAAATAATAAACCAGGTAAAGTTTTTCTTTTTTTTTTTTATAAAGGCTGGGCCTCTCCATTTGTTACTGGACTTTCTTCCTCTTCCTCATCATCACTACTTGCAGGCTGTATTTACTCACATCGCGGGTGTTGCTGTTCGGGCTGCTCTCCGACTCGTGGACCAGAGATGACTTGATGTCTGCCAGGTCTCCCTCTTCCTCCGAGTGGCTGAGCTCGGCGAAGATCTGCTCCTTGTGCGGGTCTCCTTCGTCTTTGAACGGGATCATTTCGTCCGTGGCGCACAGCTCCGGGTCTCCGCCGCCTGATAGCTGTGGCATTTTGAGATTTCTTTTTTATTCTTATCTATGCGGCACTGTCCGAAACTACAGAGGAGAAAACTCCCACTGAAATCCCCGGAAAACGAGCGTGAGTCACCGGGATGAGGAGCGGCGTGCGCGCACGCTGGCCGGTGTGTGTGTTTTTTTTTTTAGTGAAGCAACAGGAGGAGCGTGGATGGTGTGTTTGCGTCCTTTTCGCGCACCACGCGTGTTTATTCTATAAAGTACCGACTTCTTGTGATGGAAAAGGCTCAGAATGAGAGTCCGGTGCGCGCCTCGATGTCATGAGGAAAACATCCACAAAAAAAAAAAGTGATGATGACGAACCACGAGTTTAAATCACATTGATCTTTTTTCAGTCAACACACACACACACGCACACACACACACGCACGCACTCTCTCTCGCTCTCACGCACAGACGCGAACGCATCCGACTGAGGGTATGGTCCAATAGGAAAACATAAAAAAGTGCATTTATAAAAAATAAAATAAAAAAAAAAGGGAAAGAATATTTCCTCGGTGGTCCAGAAGAGAAAAAAACCGCGATGTCCTTGGAATAAAAATAAAAAAATATTTAAAAAACTAGATAATCGTGCAACTTATTTGGAATTGCGTTAAGAGCTCAGTTAAAACGAGATAAGTAGAGTTTTCGTGCTTCACAAAAAATACATCCTCAAAGCTGATCGGATGATAAATGAGGAGGGATAAAAGGAAAAGGAATCATATAAACAGTCAGGAAAAAGCAGGCATGAAGGGAAAACGGCGCAGAATCAACTTCCCAGCGCTCCCGCACCGCTTCCACAGTGTAATGTAACCAGTGTGTGTGTGTGTGTGTTCGGTAATGTAGACCGTGCGCCCTCCCTCCTCCTCCTCCTCCTCTTTCTCTCTCCTCACTCATTGGGAGGAAGGAGAGATGAAAGGAAAGCCGAGGCTCTGATTGACACCACACGGATTGACGCTCCTCCTGAGATTTACGCGCAGCTCCACAACAAACGGGCAGGACGAGGAGGAAAAGATGAAGGATGGAGGAAGAGGAGCGCTGTGTGTGTGTGTGTGTGTGTGTGTGTGTGTGTGTGTGTGTGTGTGTGTGTGTGTGATGGTTCAAATAATCCCAGCAAATGAAGAAGGTGTGATTGAGGAGGAAGAAGAAATAGAAAGGCCAGGAAACAAAAAATGATTGTCATCCAAAAGGATCATACACGTAGAAAAAGTACAGAATATTCACTAAATATTTATTTCAGCAGTATTTTTCTATTTGAAAATAGGAATTGTGTCCCTGTTCTTACCCTTTTGTTTGCAAGATCAAGGATCTGTGGCAGTTTTTATGTGTGTTTTTACTCAGATGCATGAATGCGATGGTCTCTAATCAAATAACGGAGAAGGCCTGCGTGACCCCTGAACCTCCACCCCTAAATACTGAAAACCACCTCGTTGTCTTCTGAAAACATGCACGGATGTAAGAGGGATTATTCCCATTCAATTTTGGAAAAGACATACACACACACACACACACACACACGCACACAGAGATATCTTGAATACTGTAACACAATTTGGGGAACGAAGTTTTCCAGTTATTATATTGATTGTATTTATAATAGCATTTGTAAATAATTATGAATGAAAAATAAAGATCGGCATGCCTGGTGGGGGCGGGGCTGGTAAATTGATTCTTAAAATCGAAATACATGAAAAATACAAAATAAAAACATAAAATGTCAGTCAGCTTTCCGTGTCAGTCAGAGGTTGCGTGAGAATCAAAGTTGGGAAGGGGGGGGGCAGATCTTTATAAAGCGCGGAGGTGGGGTTAGCGGGGCGGAGCCGATGCTGCTTTTGATCTTGCGGCGGCTGGCTCTTTCATCCCCGACCCCCCCCCCCCCCCCCCTTCCTCCTTCGTCTCTCCCGTCCTCCCCCCTTCTCTCTCCCTTGCCTTTGTATGACTAAATTTGGCCCGAGTGTGGAGCCCTGCCAACATTTCCACGTGTGCGTTCATCCCAGCTGAGAGAGAGAGAGAGAGAGAGTTCTCTTCCTGGTAAGGAGACAGCGGGGAAAAAAGATCAAAGACTTTTCGGTTTTGGAAACCGACTGTGGATTCAAAAGAGCAGAGACTGGCTGCATTCCAGAGTATAGCGGAAAACACGCGCTCAAACACGCGCCCCACTCACACGCGAGACCGCACGGGCGTGCGCGCGCGGGGATACGGGCCACAACAAATGCGCGTGAATTCAACGCATGCAGCAAAATAGAGCGCTAATTAGTGAAGATTTCACGCAGGGAACAACCAAACATTTTAAAGCCTTTAACATTATATTCCTTGTTTTCAGGCAAAAAAAAAAAAAAAAAGGAGAAGAAGAAAATTGGGATAGAAAGGTAGAAACTCCTTCCTGCTCCGAAGGAAGTGTTACTTAATCAAAGTACTTATTTAAATGAATTATTCGCCCCTCTTTCATGCATGGCGCCCCCCCCCCCCCCCCCCCCCCCCCCCCCCCCCCCAGGAACAACCTCACTGCCTTGAAATGTATTTATTTTTTTCTTTCGTGTATTTTACAGGATTCACCCCTGGATATGGTTTTGAATCACAACATTGGGAGAAAATGGGAAATCAGGGGGAAAAGCGATTTTTGGTAGGCCTATTAAGAAACTAAAAAGAGACAGTACATGCCTGCGGGGCCTGAGGTAAAAGGTGAGAAGATCAAAACTGTGAAAAATGAACCAGATTAAATAAACCACACTGAATGACTCACGTTAGGTTTTTGGCTTTTGTTCATTGGCACTGTAAGATATCATAAAATGCAGCATAAATATGATTTATTATTTTGAATTCTAATAATCTCTTGTTTGTTAGGCTCCCCATGATCCTCTTTCAATTTATCTAAACATTGCAATTAGAAGTAATACAGCACTAAAGTATAAGTCATGACATCATTTTAAATAACATACTGTATTGCCACGTCAATTATTTTGTATGTTATTAAATCCTGAGGACAGGCGTCTAAAATTATCGGTTGATTTTCTTCAACTGTAGTTAATTTTGCCACACACAACAGCTGGATTTGAAGCAAAGTTACCATCAATAAAACTAAAAGCTTAAGTAAAGAAGACAAACATCAACCCTCCTGACCAAAGAAATTATTTTTAAAAATGGAATCTTAAAAATGGGTAGTGTTTGTATTATTATTTTTTTTACATTGAATATATTAGGTAAAAATGAAAACAACTTTTTGCATATTTTTGTAAAGGTTAGATCTGGTTGTTTTCATGTTTTTTCCTGCACTGACCTTTCTGAATAACCTACATTCATTATTTATTGTCCTCAGCATGAGAGATCAGCTGTGAGCAGGGGTCAATGATGTACACATATGTACTGAGCATTATAGATTGTTTGTTTCCTGTCATTTATTTGCTGAAAATTGTTTTCAGAGGTAGAAAAAGACAACACTTATTAAGACGAGGCTTCGCCAAGTATCTCACCGCAGCCATCTTCCTTTCCTTTGACATCACAATATACATTATACTCTCTGTGTTTTGCCACCCCAGTTTTTAAAATACCCGGTAAAGTTGAAGTGGAAAGAAAAGAGAAAAAAGGAGAGGAATAAAAAAGAAAAGAAAAGAAAGCCGCATTAGCATTTTCTCCTAATGAGTTCATAAGAGTGACCCCTCTGGATCTCACAAGAAAAGGAAGAGTTCCTCCTGCGCTGTGACCTGAATTCAGTTGTCTCTCACTTTAGAGGCTACATTATGCATGGTGTTTAAAGAAGGGATAATATATCCATTCACATGGCATAATCCATCAGCAGAGTTCGATCCCTTATCGCCCTCCTTTAAGACCCTTGGTTCACGTTGTTGGAAATAAATATTTTACTTGTCCTTTCAATCATGACGCCGTTCACGGAAATAATGACATGCCGGCAAATTTGAGTTTCATACCACGTTTTTGCCCAAGCTGAGAAGCCGTATTAGTCTAGTAGACAACTTGTGTCAGACAAAATGTTGTTTGTTAAAACAACTTCCTGTCAAGGATCTCTTTAGATCTATTATTGTCTCATCTTTTATCTGTTCTATTTTCATTGCAGTGCCAGCGCATAATACTTCAAACTAAATTTAGCCAATTATCTCTTGTCCACACTTTGTGCTTGCGTGCGCAGGCCTATATGTGTGTGTGTGTGTGTGTGTGTGTCTCTGCCTGAGCGCACGTGTGCCGGGCACTAATTTGTCAATTTCAGTTCCAGAATTCACCTGCCAGGTGAGTCCGGGCGGTGAAATCCCAACTCCGCTGTCTGTTCCACCTGCTCGTCATTCATAACCGCTTCCTTCATGTAGAAATTACAGCCCTCGGGCTCGCAGCCACCTCCAAGAAAACGACAGGAAACAAACATCAAATTATGATGAAAAGAGCTTGCAATTAAAGCCCGGAGAGGACAATATTTATCAAACGTGCAAATCAAAACCAGGGGGGGGGTCCAAGGTGAGTGATTATTTGGGCTGCTCTTTGATTGCTTGGAAGGTGAGTCATCCTCTTGAAGGGGAGGGGGGGGGGTAAGGTGAGGAAGCGAGGGGGGCTGCTGATTTATGGCGTTGCGGTTAGGTGGCTGTCTCAGACAAACTATCATTAAAATAAAAAAGTATCTCCTTGATAGAAGAGGAGGAGAATATGTCATGCCATGGGTATATTTTGGATGTGGCCAATTTGGAAAGGGGAAGATGGGGTATAGGTAAAGGAAAGCAGCAATTCCTAGACTACGAGCACACACACACACACACACACACACACACACATAAATCATGCTAAATGCTAACAATAGCATGCTAAAATGCTTTGTTTATGTATTTAGTCCTAAACTAGATTGCGAGCTAATAAAAAAAAATGGCAGTTTTCTACCAGATGTCCAGCTTCCTCATGAGGAAACTCCTCCAATCAAATCCGATCACACTCCTCTATCTGCCTATTGTCAGGATCAATTCATTCATGAGTGGCACCTGACGCTACCCTCGTGTCCACATGCGGTCCACGCCGAATAAGCTCCCGTAGAAAAGGACCAGGATCTAGTTGACGCGGTTCCGAGGCGGTTTTGACACCTGTGTGTGCCTTCGTGCCATCATCACTGAACATTTAGCAGAAGCTCCCATGTGAAAAAAAAATGGCAGATTGACATTTGGCTGAACCAGTTACCTTGAGAGAAACATGATGGTGAGACGGTGTTTACCTACAAACTTCACCCGGCTGGAATGGACTGTTGGAGTTCTTGGAAATGTGCTGCGCTTGCCCGGTTCCGCCGTAGGTTTTCATTGACAGGGGTAGCAGATCCTGAAGGGACCTTTAATGCAGTGCAACACGGTGGTGGCTGAAACAGTAAGATAGAAAAAAGGTTTTTGCAGGTTTTTGTCCTGCTCCGAGTGAAACTTTAGAGGTGAGTTTGCAGCAGACGTAGGTTTCATCTGGTGTAACGGATCAGGTTAGAGAGGGTTAGGGTTTGCGTTTTTATCGTGCCGGGCCTTGCATGTGTCCACACAGGCTGGCTGAGCTGCACCAAACAGCCGTCCTGCTTCCTCAGGTCCGAAAGGGAAGTCAAAGTTTTCTCCGCGCACACGGCTTCTCCTTTAATCCCACTGCGTTATTGGAGAAAGCAGGGAGCAATGCGTCGGGGCCCCCGCTGTGACGGGGTCGGAGGTCAGAGCCGGCCCGCTAAGAGGTCGCAGGGGGGCCCCTGTCCAGTCTGTAATCAGGCGCGCTGGACACCTCGCTGAGCCCGCTCCTCTGTGTGTCCCGTCAGCCGTCCTCAGCTGCCTGAGATCAAACACGGAGCAGCGGTGCCTCTTCCCCGTGTTATCAGCCCGGGTGTCTCATCACATCGCCACGCAAGGGTAAACAGTAAACACAACCAGCCTGGATTTACTCACTCTGGGGGGGGGGGGCGGTTATTGAAGCCTGTGCGTGACTTTTTCTTGCGTACTCTTGGTCTACTAACTGCAGCAAACCACATTATGTTCAAAGTATACTTACATTAACATTTTTGTTTTATACATCTTTAATACGTTTAGCCCGTCATAATGTATTATGTCCACTTTAATAATAACAATTATTTCTTATGCAACAGAACATTAGAGATGTTTAATTTTTTAGGGCCGACCGGAAGAGGCCTGTCGTGCAATATTAAACCAGAATGGCGGCTGATTCTCTGCGTGCACCCACCCACACCATCAGGATATTAACTGTTTAAAGCCACCGGAGTGTGAAACTTACTTGTGCCGCCCCCCCCCCTTCTCGTCTCAGAAGGGGGGGCACCTCAGTCCCTGGCCTGGGAATTGTTACTAGAGAGAAAAGCGTTTCCAGACACAGGCGCAACGGTTTAGTCAGGCACCTCGGCTACTCTCTTTTGTTGCATTTTATTTCTTTTATTTTTTTTAAGCACACTTTGTTGATGGAGAAAACCCTAATTTAATTCCTTTGTCTAAATCAAGACCCCCCCCCCCCCCCCCCCCCCGCCACATCCACGCATTGCCCAACATGAAGAAATGATTGCATCTGAGTAATGTCATCTTCCTCGGGCCTTAGGTGAGAAAGAAAAGGCAATAGCCGTGTCACAGGGCTGTTTAAATGCAGCTAAATGTCATTTTAGGGGGGTGGGGGGGGGGGGGGGGGGGTAACTTGGTTGAAAGCACATCGATTCCAAAAGTTCTGTGGGATTGCTCATTACGTGTGTGAAGAGAAAACCATATAAGACAGTGCGCATTAAGGATTATGTGTGTGAGCACGCATGACATTATGAGTGGGTAAATGAGTGTGATATTGTTCTCGTCGGTGTGAGGGGGGGGATCAAACGCAAACCTGTCCGTGACTGGCCTTCATTTCTGAGCTGAGGCAAAACTGAAAATGTCATATTTTCCCTTGCAAGTTTCTTTGAGCCCCAATATGCGGTCGCACATAATATTTTTTAAAGTGAGATACATACAGCATGGGGGAGGGGGGGGGGGGGGGGGGGGCAAGCCATACAGTCAGCTATAAAGACTGTTTTGTCTTGTTATTTTTATCTCAGCTGCAATATGTGGTCAGGAGAGCGTTTGAACTCTTGCCCTCGGTCTCGCCCGTGTCTGGGCCCAGCTTGAATCAAATCCAAAATAGTAAAGTCCCAGAGGATGTAAAGTGAAGTGAAGTGCCAAAATCCATCTCGCTTTGCCTCGCCCCACCATCTGCTTCATAAAGTGTAGTCACGAAAAGGTCTGCTCGGGTAGGATTTAGTGCCACCACACCTTAAACACCGCTCTGAAATACTTTTGTTTAACCGCCTAAAATGATATTTGAATCTTCTTTTTCACTTTTCTTGCACTTGCTCTGATTTAGATTCATCTGCGACCCTCGCCCATTTCATTACATCATACCCCCCGACACCACCACACTTTAAACATATGAACGCTTCCTCTCTTTGTTAACCGTCACTGAGCCAGGTTCAGACTTAAAAGGAATTTCCATCCACTTTTTTTGCGCCTTTGAGTCTGATTTTATTTATTTATTTATGTGTTTATTATTTTTACATCGTTCCTCGTTCCTATCATATTCAAAGATGCTTCTGGAGTTATGAGAATTCCACGGGGGTCAGTGATAAAACATTTGATATGGAAAAAGTCTGCAGATATAGTGCAGCAGAAGAGGTGGAATGAGAGGTCAGCGGCCAAAAATGGAGGAGAAATGATTTCATTGCAATGTGAAATTAAATTCATAGCAGATAAGCCGTCAATTCTTTTATTTTTTAACTTTTATATGAGAAATGTTTATTGTCTCTCATGTCTGTCAGTCAAATATGAGTCTATGGGGAAAAAATATATCAAATGGCAGCGCCACGCTGTTTCCTCCTGCTACTGCGGTTTATTACCAGTAGCAGGAGGAAGATGGATCTAGAATGAACTGACACATATTACATGTTGGTAGTGCCTTTCTCATCCAACATCTCCCCACAATAAATGAGTAGGAGTATTCCCACAATGTGGAATTATAAATTTCAGACCTATTAGACAAACCGCACCCATTCAAGAAGACGTTTAGCCAAGATTTCAAGGCTATTTTGAGATTTTTCGACATGAACGCCAACACCGCTGCATGCCGCTGCGGTCTGCAGAGTAGCCGGGGAAACGCATGCAACGATTTCTGTATTGTTACTTGTGAAAGTGTATGCATGAAGCCCATGAGCTTTAACTCCCAGCCTCATGCAGCCAGCGCCATGAGGTTGGACGCTGTTTGGAGCAGAGTGCTGCTTGGGTTTTGTCGCATTGGCCTAGAACCGGCCAGATGCTCATTGTGATCTGTCACAGAGGATTTGGTTGGATCGCTGCATGTGACAATGAAACTAATCTTGTTCCATTGTGACATAGCGCAAATGTTTCCTGTCAAATGACCCGAAAAGTGACGAAACAAGAAGCAAAAAAAAAAAAAAGGATGCTTTGCATATTTGTGGTTGTCGATGAGCGCAGTCGGAGGGGCATTCTTTGTTCTTGCAATTGGGATCAAATGAAATGATTTCTTAGACAAAAATATATAAAAATTTATCAGACGCTGTCATCGGGATGAGGAGTGAACTTCACGCGGAGACAATTAAAGCACGCCTTTTTGATCTATAAATAAATCTGCTTAAAATATAAAGTAACCTTTCAGGTGAGCGTTACCGTTTCACGAGATCTAAGCTCGTCCTCGCTTAAGAAATATCAGAGACGATTCAAAGCAAAAAGACGGAAAAGTAAACATAAAGCTTTTGTATGTCACGATTAAGATGACATTTGTTTAGAGCGCCTTCCTGCTGCTGTACATAAAGCCGGATGTTATGTTTATGAATACTTATTTTGGTGGGAAGGCGAGGAAACCGAGACACGGTGGCCGTAACATAAAGTCTGTGTGAAAGATGCTCCTCAAAACAAATCCCCTCGACGCACCCGTCCAGATGACACTGCCTCAGTATACATTACACATGCATATTATCTTCACTGATCACGCAAGTTGCGTGCCTGATTGTGGTGTTCCTTAAGACAGGGTGAGCAGGGGGGGGGGTCCTTTGTGCTGGAGCTAATGACGTCCCTTTGTGATAAGGCTGGGCGTGAGGTTTGAGGACACTGGAATAGACTCCAACGAGGTCTTACTGTGACTGGCAGCTGCAGTAATCCGTCCTTTGTGTCTTCAACAGGGCCCCACTGAGCTCCCCTGACAGGGACCGATGTTCCCGACTCCACCAGACAGCCCAGATGGGGGCCAAGTGATGCAGAGTGAGAGAGGGAACGACGGACGGTGGAGGGAAGGAGACGGAACGATCCGCAGGGAAGATGGAGAAAGTCGCGTGAGACGGGGGGGGGGTGGACGTAAAAGGAAGAAGTGGAGACGATCTCTGCTGCTGTGAGGACATGATGGTCGCGGCCATTTCAGATAAGGGCCGGTTTGTTTGCCCTGCATTCAGTGTAATATGAATACATATTATAAATTCTAACAATATATATTTCTATCTATATTTTTTATTTATTTATACTGCAAAAAGTGTCTTGCCATTGTTTTATTTATTCTTCTTTTACTCCACTATATAAGGAACTTTAACAGTTAACTGATATCCCAAAGAAAAGGGAGTGAACTGATTTGATTCCTTGATGGTGGGTTGCATCGTGAGGCTGTTTACTAGTCTCTGATGATGATGATGATGATGATGATGATCAATAAAGGATGTAAACATGCCGGCCAGGAGGCAGCGAGGGAGTCAGACAAAAGCCCAAATAAACCTCCCAGTGGAAACCAGCATTTCCTCGGGGCATTTAAACTAACCCCCACCCCATGTCCCTGCACCATGATATTATCTGCTCTTGCTGCAACCCAGATGACAGGTCTTTGATTTCAGAGTGAATGAGCTCTTCACTTGAGACATCAAACAGAACATAAAGCAATGTGGATTTGAGGGCGATAGAGCCCTCATTGATCCTCCGCTTTCTACTTAATTTATACTTAACCGTTGGCTTGGCACAAAGACGTTCGAGTTTATGTCCTCCTGAAAATCCATCATTAATTTCTTCCTTCTTAGCTGAGGCCAAGCAACGTCATAAATAACTCTAATCGCAGATGAAATTGTGTGATTTCACCATTAACCTTTCTTCACGCGGTTTCAGCACACAAAAAGCTGCTGGGCCTTAAAATCTTTATTACTAGACTGTCTGGAGAATAAATCCTGGCCTTCACTGAACTGCATGGGCTCAGATGTGAAATTGTTCAGAGGTGGGGAAATAGACTGGATGAAGGGTGGCACGGTGGTGTAGCGGTTAGCGCTGTCGCCTCATTGCAAGAAGGTACCGAGTTCGGATCGTATCTGCGTGAGGGTTTCCTCCCAGCGCCAAAAAACAACAACGTGCATATTAAGTGAATTGGCTATTCCAAATTTTCCGTAGTGTGTGCGTGAATGTTTGTCTGCCTGTGTGTGTGGCCCCACGATGTGCTGGTGACACATTTGGGGTGTACCTATGTGCCATCTAAAGTGAAACACAGCAGGAATCCACATTTGTTTTTGCACAAACAATAGATCACATGAAAACTTTTATGTAAAAGCTGTCGCTCATGATCGCCGACTCCGCAGCTCTCCTCACCTGGAGCTCTTAGAAACTTCATTGATTTGGTTTTCCGGCTCGCAGCTTCACAAGTTTTGTTCTGTGTCTCTGCTCCCGTCAGTGACGGGAAAAAAATGAGGGAAAAAGTTTGTGACGGGCCAGAGAGCCAGATATCCCTCTCTGTTCTGATTTATTTTGGTCATCAAAGCTACACATTTGAAGAAAGTGTTCTTTGTGCTTCAGCTGTGACAAATTTGGAATTAAACAACATTGAGGGGGAAAAAGAAAATGCAATCAACATTTTCAGAGGCTGTTATCATTTTAAATGATCTTTATGTAATAAAATCATTTGGAGTCCTTGACTCACCCGTGGCTGCAAATCTTGTCGGATAAAAGAAGACTTAAATGACTGAATGAATGTTGAAGCTTTAGGAGCAGATTGGAAACGGGAGAGTCGCGCTTGCATTTTGCATTCTGTTTCTAAAACTGTAATTATCAGTTAGGTGCAAAAGTCGTGCTGGGAAATAGTCAAGATTTTTGGAAATAGAAAGGCTTACTCCATGCAGAAATGTACTTTACAGAAACTTGTCCCCGTGTGTCCTGCTTGCCTACATCACCACCACCTCTCATTTTGACTAAAAGAAATCGCTGAAAGTGCTGATGCCAACCTGGAAAAAGTTACGGCAAAGGCACACATAGTTGTGATGGGATCTGCACACCAACTTCAGAACTACAAACAAGCACCAAAATCCGACATTCGAAGCAAAGAAAAGTGGAATATAACTGCAAAAGGTGAAAAATAAATTAAAAAAAAGAGTTTAATATGCTACTTCACATTCTGGTAAGTCATATTTGAGCTTGGTCTCAAGTGCTGCTTCATGAACATGATGAAATGGCCTTTTAAAGTGCTCTCAGAGGAGCCGACACTTCAAGGGCTTCTTAGAACCCACACCACTGCCTTGTATCACCCCGGGAGAGAAAGAGAAAAGAGGGCCAAAGAGAAAGAGAGCAAGAACGCAACAGACGGCAAGCAAGAGGGAGAACGCTTTAAAGACAGAAACGCAAAAGAGTCATAGGGGCTGAGATGAGCAGAGAAACCCTCACAGAGAAAAAGAAACTCAAAATGAAAGAGCACAGAGCCCCCCCCCCCCCAAAAAAAAAAAACAACTAGGCTGATCCTTAGATCAGATGAGATAAGAGCGCAGTAAGTTCACTCTCTGCTTGCAGCTGAGTTTCGGCAGCTCTTTTTCCAACTTGGTGAATGTTGGACCAGAGGAAGAAGGAGGCAAGAGGCTGGATGAGTGTGCCCACTAGCTCTTAGTCAGGGAGCCTAATGAGTTCCTGTGGGATCGGGGCTGACTGTCAATCACCCCCATTCTTCTCCAGTACGACACCGAGCCGTCCTGCAAATGCGGACCCAAGGGGGCACGAAATAATGTAGAGGTGGTCGAGCAGCCACGGTGCGACTCTGTTGTCTGGCCAAGGAGGGAAGTCACAGGGTGTCTCCCTCACGCGGGGGGGGGGGGGGCATTTCAATTAGTGCTAAAAGGACACTGTTGTCGCTTTCATGGCGCCGCTGAAATGTGACAATGAGGTAATGGCGTTACAGCATGTTACATAATGTCACCGTGGTTTCCTCGCTTATTCGGGGGGGTGATGAAGAAAAAAAAAAGAAAAGGCGAGCAGTGGATTCAGCATATCATGAAAAGGAGACCCTGCTGATGGGGCATCTGTGAGTCTGTTTGGAAAGATTGGAAGCTCTGTGTCAGGCCTATTGCTCAGCTGATGTTCTTTTTTTAAGGGGGCAAAGCATAAGGCGAAATAAATATACGTGCATAGAGTTCAGGGGTTGGTAATATAGACCATGCAACCAATTAACATTTCTGCAGCATCTACATTCGAGCTTAACCTCATTTTTCTGGCTGTGAAGAACACAAACAGAAGGAGCGGGAGCAGTGGGAGGAGGGAGCTGGAGGAAAATGAGCCATCTCTGAAAAACAAGAGGAGGATTTAGCATCATCTGCATATGAATGATGGAGCGGCTGCAAGGACTTTACGTAATTGCAGACGAACAACGTCACAGGGCTGCACGACTGGGAGGAGGGCTTAGAGGGTCATGTGACCAGAACGGTCCTCACATCATATTTTGCTGTTGATTCACCCTCATAATTGAAGGTAAAGAGGAATCGACGGCCTCCTGCATCAAAGATCTCGTCAAGGGCACCATCATTATTATTATTGTAAACGCTTAGGGGCATTTACTGGAACTTTTCCTCAACCAAAGAAGAATTACAAAATTCTTCTTTCATCCAGCCGGCAGTCTCAAAACTCAATAACCGTTGATTATAAAAGAGAGAGAAATGGAGAACATCGGGCAATGAAAAATAACTTGCAACATTAATCGCTTATCAAAATGATGCCTTTCTCTGTTCGTCTTCTGCCAATTGTCGGAGCTCGGAGCGTCAACATTCTTTCAGAAGCCCAGACCGAGGGAGCCGACGGAGTCACAAAGGTTAACGGACGGCTTTGTCATTCATTTAGCCTGCCTCACAAACCATTAACAGTCCTAGCTGTTAGATAAACGGATGCCAGAGCGTCTCCACGAGTCTCGGCGTGGAGTAAAAAACGCACACGCAGTCTAAGGTTAACTACGAGTCCGTCTCGTCACAACAACGCAGAAATGACTCGTCTGTGGTTTGTGAGAAAAGCTGGCAGTGAAATGAGGGACGGGACTGTCGTCGCGAGGAGCGGCGGCATCAACTCATCGGTCCGGGATCTGAGGAGAGGAGAGGAGAGGAGAGGAGAGGCTCTCCATCACCTTGAGTAAAGTTCTGTGCTCTCTTTGTGTGTGTCACCTAAACGTCTGTGCGCCAATCTCCAGGGTCTGTCTCTTCTTTGAGAGCCCCCCCAGAGGGATTTGGGAGCATCCCCTTAATGATGCTGAATGGCCAGCCGTGGCCGGTCTGCGGGCGGCTGGCGTGCAGGCGATGGTACACGGACCAGCAGAGCTTCACAGCACCTCATTAGGAGCGGGGGCTCCCGAGCTGGAGCCACATTAAAGAGCAGCCGTGCCTTTCAACATGTGCCGGCTGGTCTGCCCTCCGCTTTCCCCTCTGCTGGAGCAGCCTTTAACATTTGAAATGGCTCCACACATACACAAAATGTAGGGGGAGTTGTTTCAGCGAGTGTAGCGGATAGGAGGTTAAATGGACACTGATCTGGTGTTTGGTGTGACGTCGGCATCTTGAATTGTCGATACGTGCATTATGAGAAACATCATTAAGATCTAAAGCAAACCTGAAACCGAAGATTCTCACGTCTAGATTCAAAAATGTTAGTGCAGCCACTCCCGTGCGTGCGCCAGCGAGACAGGGATCACAATAATCCACTAAATCCTTCCACCTCTTCACGCACTTAAGAGAAGTGGAGGGAGCTTCTCCTCCTCCCTCTGTGGCGTTTGTGGATGGGGGGGAGGGGGCTCGCCGGGTCAACCCTGTTGATATCGCTGCCATCTTGATGAAACACTCAACTCGCAATTGGTTCGCAGCCCGCCCGTGTTCCGGGACGGACAACCGGGCTGGCCTCAGAGAGGGGAGAGATGAAATCGACCCTCTTGCCGGGGATCGCTGTGGGAATTTCGCACGCATGCGTTTACGATTGAGTCGGTATTTTGCTGTAAACAAACAAGCATGAGAGAGCTGTTTGGCTGAGATGATAAAACGCATGTCTCTTTTAAGTGTTGGAATCAACATCCCTTTTAATCACAGACACGAGCGTGACGATCCTCCTCGGCAGGAAGGACGTGCAGTTTGTCATATTAATGCAGTTTCATTCAATTAGCTCTGGGTGTGCCACGAAGGCCCAGAGGGGTAGTTTGTTGATGGTATATGCAGCAAGCAGAACCAAAAAAAAGAGGGGATTTTTCAGTCATATGAGGACATGACAGGCAATATAACTGAAAAGTTAAAGTTGAAAGGCAAAACAAGCTGCAGGAAGGATGAGACGTTCCAAAGTTTCTGAAACGGCTGGAAAAGTTTTTTTGTTTTTTGTTTTTAGATTGAAGGAAAAATTCAAATCTATCTGCTTGTCCGTCTAGAAAGAGAAAATAAATATCTTAAGGACAAAACCCAAAATTAAGAATTAACAGCCATTTTCACTACACAACAACTTTTCAAAAAAGAAAACACACCAAAAAAAATGACACAAAGAAGAGCCCCGAGGTCCCCTCCCCCCCCCACCCCGCCCCCCAAAAACCTGTCACCAGTGACACAAGCAGTTATTTTTTTTCTACTGTATTTAATTTAAATTTCTACTCTCTCTTAGAAATGAATATTTGATCTTTTCCCCCCTGAACCTGTCACCGGCGGGCCTTTGAAGCTACGAGACGCCACATTGTGTTTGTGACACTGCGGGATATACAGGAGAAAAAGATCAAACTGGAGAGAGAACAAAAAAAGAAAAGAAAAATCAAATCAAACGGTAAACACTGCGCTGGCGGTGTACCCCTTTTGTTTCAGGTATTCTGACCAAACATGTTCCGGGGCTAAAGTGTTGTCTGCTTTAATATTTTTGCTTACTTCTAACTTGTTCCGTGAATGCTGCTGTAGTTTGCAGAAAAGAAAACTTTCTCTTCGGCATCATTGCAGTTCTTCTGTTCTGACTTTTCTTGCCTTTGTTGTGTGCTGAGCATGCACGTACCTGTGTGAGTGTGTGTGTGTGTGTGTGTGTGTGTGTGTTTGTTTGAGCAGCAGCATTGGAGGTCCGTGCTCCAGCAACCTGTGGAATTCCCCCCAACCTGAGATCAAATGGAAAACAAGATATATGGGCTTCCACTGGTTTCCAATTAATACCTCACCTGTGCTGATGAGAAGATGAAAAGTGTTGCAGACAGCGCTGGGGACCGCCAGAGGTTGAAAGAAAATGTGGAGCAGAGTTGAGCTTTATCTGTGTTTTGGAACTGTTGTTGATGAGCAACAACTCTGACGTAAAAAAAAAAAAAAAGGTGGAAGAAATATACTTGAAGGCGTGTAACAAAAATGTTGATTCTACGCTCCAGATTAGAAATAAAAATAGAGAACACAAACATGATAAGCATGATCTCGTTAGAAAGGAGAAGAAGAAAAAGTGGCGCTTGGAGCTTGAACACCTTAGGTAGACATAATTGGCTAATTTTGTGTATAAGGTCATGATAGCACTTGAAGCCTCTCTGGATCCGTTCCTGCCGAAATGCAACATGCAACACAGGGAGCCCTTTTGTGTTCCAGCGAGCAATGATGTGCTTTCTGTTTCCATGCCAACTCACTTTCATCTTTCATCTTTCTTACCAGCTCATCCTACGCTTCAGATGAATTAGGTTTGTTGCAGAATTCTTTTGAAGTGCTCACACGACCCCCTTACGCGAGCCCACTTCAGCGAAACAAAACACAAAAAAAAACACTGAGGAGCTACAAATGTAAGCCAGTAATCTCGCTCGTTTCGGCTCCTTGGCTAACCAATGGCACCGCGGATGGGATGTTTCCACTTCATTTCAATTTGGAATACATCCTTTCTCCCTTCTACCTCTTGGCTTCCATTTTCTGCTGCTCCGCAATCAACAATTCATTTCCATTACGGAGACGGCCGCAGAGAGGGTTGCATTGTGGGTTGGTAATGATCTTCAATTACACTGATGCCTGTACCCCAAGGGGTAAAGGAAGGAGGGGTGGGGGGGGGGGGGTCTCTTTAGGATCAAAGGTTTAGACCTGAAGAGGACTTCTGCTGTCCTTGCAGATGCACTTTCTCAAGATGCTCGGGTGAATTCTGCCTCCGGACACTGAGAGGTGAGGATGTGGTCTGTTTGTATCAGACATAGAGTAGAGTAGAGAGTAGCTGGAAAATCTGGCATCAGCTGGAGCCCCGGCCTTTGAGATATCATCAATAAACACGTCTACTTTGCTTTCCTCTGTGCAGAAGAAAACAAAGTTGAAGTGTTCTGACAATATTTTTTTTGTGTGGACTAAAGTGCTTGGTCTCTATGAAGTCAGAATAACTTAGTTTGGGCTTACGTGAATAAAAAAGTGACTTAATTTAACCTGTTTCCTTTTTTTTTTTTTTTTTTGTTACAAAAAAAACACAAAAATATCCGTTAAAGAATTTAACGTGACTGTAAATGATTAAATCTGACTTTGAAACAAAGGAAAAGTCACAGAGGACGATAAGGTAGCAATTCAAACGCTACTGTAGGTCGACAGTCGATGGAACAAAAATACAGAGTACGTAGTCTCTGCTGCAAAATGTGTCCTTGGTGACATCAAGCTGACGTATGAAGGCGTTGGATCAACTCGAGGAAAAAGAAGGCGGTAAAAAAATAACACACAACCTGGAGTTTCACCTCGAGTGTGTCTCAACATGAAAACTCTGATTTATTTGCTTAGAATGTGCCAGCTTTGAGCAGCTGGAGTTTGGAAGAGAATAAACGTTTTTGGGTTTACCCCTGATGTTCATGTGAGCAACACAAAAAACAAAAAAATGAGAGAGAGAGAAAAGTGGACAAATCAGAGAGTAAAAAAGAAAACAGAAGCAGTTTGGATCTTTACCTCCGTCCTTTCTTTGGATCCGCAGTGTTAGGTTTGAGCCTCAAATGATCCGTTCTACCTGCTTTAAAAGGCCGACAGCATAGAGATGCTATGGTAGAAGCGGAACCATGAGTGAGCGTAGATTAAAAAAAATAAAAAATAAGGATGCCGCTGCCAAAGCACGTCAAAACGCAGACAAAGAAGATGCTTGTGAAACAGCAAAACGCACATGGGCCGTGTTGTCAAAATACCAGCTCATTTAATGGCCGATTATGCCTGGCAGTTTGTGATGAAAATGAGAGACAGGGAGTCTTTGGTCAGCCTTTTGGCGCCGGGATGCTGTGGTAATTTCCTTGATTGGAATACAATTTTGAGGTTCAATTAATTCCAAGCTGATTTAGACTCCATTGCAGGAAGACTGATTCATTTGGGTTAAGCTTCCATCGGTGCCGTGCGGAACAGTGAGGAGGCTTTGACAGAATCATAGTGCAGAAGTGCAGAATATTCAAGCCCCCCTGAAAAGGCATTAAAAGAGCATGAAAAGGAGCCAAGGGTGATACTATACCCCGACAACATTTGGTTAATTGGAGATTGGTCACGGGCTGTAATATTTGACTGTAATCTGAAAGGCCTGTGAAAGCAGGAGTGTGTGGTGAGGAAGAGAGAGAGAGAGAGAGAGAGAGATCATCACAAGCTGTGAGGAGCAGCCAGTGATAAGATTAAACCTATTCACATCTTGTGGTGGAAAGTGAGCGGCACTGGCTCCTCTTTATCAGCCTCGTGTCTTACATCGTCACTTTTTTTTTCTTTTTGCATAAATAACTAAATAAAAGACAACGCAACAATGCTTGTTTCCCTTGTAGAACATTCAATAACACGGACTCAATGTGGTGTTTGAATACCAGGAGGAATCAGAAGTGGAGAAAATTCCGGCGTGAACATCAGCCCTGGCCTTATTTCCCTCCCCGTTCCTCTGCATACCCAAACTGACTCATTATGAACTTCAAAGACACAGATAGGAGTTTTAATTAAGAGAAATGCTGCAGAGCAGTGGAGATAAGCAACACCCCCCCCCCCATTTTCCCCTGCCTCCCCTCTCTCTCCTCACCCCTGAGTGCTCAGACAGCATCATTAGGACAGCGCGGAGGCTGGTGGTGCGCGACATCCGAGCATCGTCTCACCGCATGAACCGTAAGCGCCGCGCGGCTTCCTTGTGATAATCCACGCATCACAGTTCATTTGTGCTGATGCAGATTGACACTGTGCATGTTTCAGTGTACGCATGCAAACACAAGCACGGGATTATCTGCAGCAGCAGCAGCAGCACCGTTGCCGCCAAAGGTAGCAAAGAAGCTCGGGAGGAAAAAGGTGTCTGGTTCTGCATGCGTTCTTTTCAGATTTACGTGACTCTCCAAAGGTCATAGTTGAATCTGCTGCCAATGTGATGCCTGTGAATAAAAGAGGAAAGATAAAAATTCACATTCCTTGAATTTTGGATGTTGTCGAAAGGAAGCGGAGGAAAAGATTGTAAAGTAACAAACAGAAAGATAAAACATTGATTAAAAAGTTCATCGTCGTGTTGTCTGTTCGTGCAAATTCAAGTTCCTGGTATGAACCTGGTATCAGAGTTCACCACTGATCCAGGTGATTCTGGTGTTGTCGAATGATTTGAAGGAAGGGCTCAGCGTCAGGAATCAAGAGGAGCCCCGAAAAACATCTTTCTTTTTCTTTCTTTTTTTTTTAAACGAAACACGGGATGATGTCAAAATGGATTGTCATCAAAGCAAAATCTATCGAGCCTCAGCTCCTAAAATAGAAGTCATGCTGAGACAAAGTTTTCACATTCATTTGTAGTCCACAAATAAAACTTCAACTGACCTACTTAGTAAAATTAAAGTAGCCAATAGAATGGGGGGGGGGGGGGGGGGGGAGCAGCCTCACGAGAACGACACAAAGTAGGGACAATAAAACGTGCTGTGACATTACATTAAGTGCTTCCTGAGACTTCCTGAGACTTCCTTAGACTTCCTTAGACTTCCTGAGACTTCCTGAGACTTCCTGAGACTTCCTGAGACTTCCTTCGACGGCTATCACACCTGATCTTGCATCACACTATCAGCCCTGCCAAGCCAGGTGAGTTCTGCCTCGCGTCTCAGGTGAATTCCCTCCTGCATAAATTGACGAGGTGAACTTCAGACCGCCCACACGCCCCCAGGGCCAGTATGCAGTGGAAACCAGTATCAACAGAGAGAAATCCCCCCCCACCACCATCCCTTGGGGTAAGGCCTGATGTTGGAGAGATTAATTGCAGACTACGGAGCTGCTGCATGCTGGGAGCGCACATCGCTCGCAGGCTCAAATAGATTCATTCGACACAAACACACACACACACACACACACAAATCTGGTCCCCCCCCCCCCCCCCTCACAGGCAGGATCCATCAGCATGTTGAATCCCAGATGAACATCAACCCCCCCCCCCCGCCCCAGAGGTGATGCTCCTTTGTCTCCAGGTAGCGCTGCCTGGCAATCTGCCCGCCACCTCCTGCTTTCATGTGGCCGAGGGAATTATCCTCCCTTTTGTGTGTGTGTGCGTACAAACGCCGGTGTGTGTGGTTTGCGCTGGAGTGTGACGCCTTCACAGGTACTATCTTTCATATCTGTTTTCTGTTCTGGCAAGTGGCCAGGCAGCCTACCTCACAGGTGGCTGGCTGGCTGGCCTGTTTTTCTTCCCGGAGGCTCCGGAGCAAGGCAGCCAGGCTGCAGTCAGCCGATGATTATGAGAAGAGCAGTCATAACTCTCCGACTGCTGCACTCTAGTTAGCGGTGCGGGGTTAGGAAGTGGTTTGCCATGTGTGTGTGTGTGGTGTGCATGCACGTACAAGTACGGTAAGTCGCTGAGGCTTTTTCATGTACACAGCGTGGCCCATGAAATGTTCCTCTGTGTGCTCACGCATTGATGTGTGTCTTTGCATCCCCCCCCCCCCCGTGTTTAGTTTTATTTGTACAAGGATAGAAATTAAAGGTACAAACCCACAGTGTGCCACGCCGTTTATTTTGGGGAAGCATAACAACTGGTATTTCCCACTCTTCAAAGGACGCTGTATAAGTCTCGGTTTTTGCCGTCTTCTGGGTGCGCTTTCCCGAGATCCCCACTGTGAATCCAGCTTAAATGCTTTTCCATCCCTCAAAACTCCGACTGAACCTTGAAGACGACTCCGGAGTCTCGGCTAACTTTTTAAAAACCCAACAGATCATCTGAAGCTCCGACGGCGCCTTCACATTTGCGCGCTGGCGTTTGCCAGTATGAGTCGAGTCCTGTCATCAGGTCCTCAATGAGTCTTTGGCTGTGTGTGTGTGTGTGTGTGTGGTGTTTGCAGTCTTGCCACCTCTTTTAATTCCTCTATAAACTCTGCTTTGTGTGAGTCATCACACATTCAGACAAAATAAAACGCTTTCACTGCAAAACCGATCGCTGATTTTTAGCGAAGCCATTTGCCCGATAATTGTCATCAGATGCTTGACATGCTACACAACAACCATGACTTATGCTTCAAAAAGGAAACCCGGGATGAATGCATTTTAACTACCGGCCTCCCCGTTCAGCCTTTCCTGGCAGAGGGTGTGACTCACCGCGGCTCCTTTCAGGCTTTACTGGAATCCAGCAAGGCCGATCCTTGTCCTGACCTAAACAACATCAGCACCCATAGGCCGCAAGGACCCTCACTGTGTGTGTGCGTGTGTGCGTGTGTGTGTGTGTGTGTGTGAGATGCCTCATCCCCAGAATGGTGCAGGTATGTTTATGCTGCAGCAGAATGGGCCTGCAGGATAAGCAGCAGGTGGGCCTTGTCTCTATAGTGACAACAGATCGGTCCCGTTTGTTGATACTGGGCCGCTGGAGGAGAACAGTGCTACCCACTACGCCACCGTGCCACCTATTTTTAAATGTGATAAAAAATATTTTGTAATTCTCGTATTTGTTTCGTTTGTCAATACAGAAAATGAACTAAATAAGAATATCCAACATTAAAATATGTATCGGGACTAAATATTCGTCTTATGTGCTTCTAAGAGAAACAGAAAAATAGCGCCGCTCAGACCTGATTTTTTTTTGCAGCTGAAAAACATTTCACCCGAGTGATGAAAGTTTACGATAGTTCAGCTTAAATGAATTCAATTTTTACATCCTGTAATATCACATAAGATAGGAAAAAGCCAGGTGCCTCATCACTTTACAGCCTTGAGTCAATATTTCTGCAAAAATAAAAATCCCCCCCCCCGCCTCCTTCTGTTCCCTTTGATGTGTGTGTGTCTGGCTCTTACGTCAGACATCAGGGTCAAAGTCTGAAAAGGCAAGTCAATTTGCAGACAGACATCAGAGCGAGAGGCTTCTCCTGCACAGGTAGGGCCAGAGCTCCGCGGCCGCCTGGAACAGACAGCTCGGCTAATGCAGGTTCATTGTTGGCTACGTTACACGCATCGATTTACAAGGCTAGCGCAAACATTACATCTTGGGTTTCTGATGGTTGACTTTGGTGGCGGCGTGTCCACCGGCAGCCATAAAGGTTTGCTCGTCGGTACTTCAAAGGCCGCCGGTGAGCGCATGCTCCAACAGCCAGCAAAGCGCTTTATGGTATTGCCGATTTGCTCATGTGCCTTTATCTTCCTGGCTCTTAAATGTAACTGAGTTCATTCAGAGAGACGCGAGAGGGAAGACGGAGGTGAGAGCAATCGGGCCTTTTGTCCAGAGCGGCTGATGTCTAAGTGATGCTGCGCCACGATGCATCGCACAAACAAAAGCAACGGTTGTTTACACGCCGGCGGGCGTATCGGAATTTGGCTTTGACCAAAGTTAAGATTGAACTTTTTAGCTTTGATGTGCATGAGGATTATTTGAACCACTGTAAGCAAGAAAATATATTTCTGGGTGTTTTTTTTTTTTACTTTGAACCGCATTGAAGTCAAGTGTAATATGTGTCTTTTTATGAAATGTCAGACATCAAATAAATGCATCAACGAGTAATAATAATACACTATTCCCCCCCCCCAAATCAGCTTCAGTATGTTTTAATCTGAACCCCACAGGAATGAGGGCTGTTTCAGAGAATTAATTGCTCTGACTATTAAATTATGAAATGTGCAAAAATCTTTGGAATGTTTGGCAAGGTTTTGTTTTTGTGGCAAAGAAAACGAGCTGCATTTTTGAATGCTCATTTGATGATGTGGCTGAAATACAATTGATTAAAAAATCAAATGATTCTGATTTTTGTGACATTAGATTATGGCATGCTGTGCTGTAATGCAGGAGGATGGAGGGAGTGGAGGAGGCTGACAATAATTCTGAAATAAAGGTAAGTGTTATAGAACAGGCTATGGGTAAACGAAGACAGATACAAGATTAGTCTTAGATATAAAACACAAGATAACTGCAAAGTTTGAACATCCCAATTCTGCAGAAGCAGACAACAATTCTCCTCCGGCTAATGCTGAGTATTGTGACTCCCAATTGAATAAATTGAAATGAAATCCACTTAAACACACTTTAAACCTTATTGGGTGGGTTTAACTTCAGAATCTGACTTCACTTTGAGGTAAGGAAGAGAACAACACATCATCAACAACTCTCCCTGTAATATAACGGATCTGGAAGGCATACATCAAATGTAAACCGGGATGAAAGACGCAGCCGACGCAGCTCCTGTATGTGCCATTACACGCAGTGGAGTTCATTAAGCTGAGTATGTGCGGAGAGATAAAGGCCTCTGGACTGCGGGACTTCCCCTCTGCTAGCAGACTGCCTGAACATGACTGCCGGTGTCTTTGAATGTGCCGCACATGGCATGGCTCAGGGCGTATTCCTCGTCGGGCCTCAGATCCCAGATCCTGTCTTCTTTCCGCGCACAAATGGAAGTTCCTTCTCTCACGCCCTAGTTATACTCCACATACGGCGATTGAAATATGCCTTTTAATAGGGAGGAAGGATTGATTTATGACCATACCTTTATCATAGCTCACTCATAACCGCTGCCTCCGAGCACTATCCTGGGGAGAGGGTTTTTTAGGGGGGGGAGGAAACCACCTGCTTTGATTTACAACCCTCATAGATTGAACGTTCTTGTCTGGACTGCAAGTGTCGCTATCCGGGGGTTAGACGCACCGCCAAGCTTTGGGGGCAGTACAGACTTAAGAGACTTATGGTTTGAATAATGAGCTAAACTTGAACATGAATCAACAACTAGCCGGTAAAAAATAATGCATGATCTACAGTGGGGGGGGGGGGGGGGGAGTGGTTGTAGGACAAATAAGACGACATCCACAGCTTGTCACATGGTGACGGTTATCGATTCAATCAATCAATGATGAACTAATATTGAATAGACTTTTGTTAGAACTGGTTTTCATCATAATGCAAAATCATCACACGTGAGTAGCTCTGAATAAAATATTCAGTAAAAAATGTCTGTGCTATTTGGATGCTTTCTTATGTTGTGGCTTTTACAGTTTTTAACTGTTAATTTAAAGTAAATGGGATTTTTTTTTTTTTTTTTTAGTTTAAGATTGACTTCTGGGATTTTCGACCATTACTATACCATTTTCCAGGATATTGGGTGGTCAACATGTTGGAGTTTTATACACTTTGATATTTTATCTTGAGGATTATTTTCTCTGTAGCTGATTAGATGCAGCACAAGTTACCATGACAATGTGCCAGAGTAAAAAAGTGAACAACTGTCATCACCCAAGGTGTCGTCTGTGTATGAATCATTGAACAACCCTATTTTCCTTTCCTTGGTGCATCATGTATGTGCATATATTTACAGTATATATATCTTATTTTCTTAGATAGATAGCGGTGTTTTTATATTCTCCTTTGTCTTTGCTATGCTAAGTCGACACTTGCTTGCAACAAGGAGCCATAGATGGGACTCCCTCAAGTAAAACACACTGGCAATAACCCAACAGGGACTTCTGATACTGAAATGTAGCTCATCTCCTAGGGCTAACCGGCTCTCCTCCATTGTTTCATGGCTATCTTGACACCCACTCACCAGAATGGAGGCACGCTGCACTGAACCCTGGGATCTGTGATCCTGCCACCGATAGGCACAGCAGCTCCGCCGATTCCATTAAGCTCCAAATTAAAGCAGGCACATCAAAGAGCCTGCAAGGAGGCAGCGTTGAGATGTGACAGCGAAGAGGGGGGAACGAAGATGAGTGTGGGGGGGGGAATCATAAATAAAAAGAAGAAGGCTGATTCACGTGATCCCCGAACATGACAGATTCTAATCAAAATCAATGCGCGTGAGTGGCAGAGTGCTGCAACAATGCTCGTGTGGAACATATTAGCGGAAGATGAAAGCGTCAAAATGGCCAGCGAGATGAAATTATGTCTTTCACGGGAAAATAATTGGAAAATGTGCAGAAAGCTGGCTTATTTTGATCAAATATAGACGTACTTATATGCAAACAATCTTGCTTTCTTTGGCCCATAACAGATATAACCTGAGTTTCAGTGATACCTGAGATCATGTGGGCTATTTCCCTACTTAGCAACCTAAACATTCATTAAATGCAGCCACACCAATGAACAACACGTCCTTAGTTTCTGACAGCAGGTTGATAGCATTGTCTCTCCTGATAATCGTGTTTATTTTTCTGTCCAGGGTGGAACATTTGCAACAAATCCCACTGTTTTATCACTTGATGCTTGTGATTGGAGAATGGGAAGGACGCTACCTGCATAATTCCCAAAGTCTGTCTCCAGGAGCTCTTTTCAAACATCACCCGGGGAGCCTCGGGGGGGGCGGATATAAGAATCTCTCTATGGTTTCTGACAGCGGAACAAGTGCAATAAGGGGTATCGGACAAAGGATATTGCGTTAGGGGGGGGGGGGGGGGTGATGATGTAGGCCCTACAGCAGTCTGCCTGATTGCGTCGCCACACAAGCGTGCCTTCAAAGCCTTCTCCTTCCTACCGCCCACTTCGACCAGATAAGGGTCCCCCTCGTGATGTGGTTCACCTAGGGGACAGGAAGACATGCAGAGGGGTCAACTGCTCCCTGTGTCCAACAAATACCGTACATCTACGTCAACGTCAACATCAACAAGACTGTCTCACTTTCCAAACATACATCCGGTCTTGAATGCTAGCCTGGATCCTCAGATGGCTTTGATGGCTCTATAGGTTTTGTATTGGGGGGGGCATGTGGTGTAATACATCCAGGATGCTTGTTTGACTGCCCATACAAGTTCCATGAGGACAATGCTGATTGAGTCAATATGTTTGCTCCCATTTTTGTGCCGAGGAGAAGCCTCTGTTCTCGTGCGGGCGAGGAAGGGAAGCAGCAGACTGCCCGGCGTTTACAGCCTTCCCAACCTGCATTAATGGCGGCGCTGCTATAGGTCAGCCCGGCGTGACGTTGCATTCCTGCGTGCTGCTAACTACAAGCATCGTAAGGCTGATTGACAGCGGGCACAACGCTGAAGACAAGGGTCATGTCGGAACACAACTTTAATCTGCAAGCAACAGCTCCAGCGCTCGTGGCATTCTCGGATCGGCATACCAACCCTGACCCCCCCCCCCCCCCCGACACCGCCACGCCACGCCACGCCGAGACACACACACACACATAACAGGATTTCCCATACCTTTGCGACTGGTCCTACAACCCTCGAGTCTGCACTTGAAGCAGCATCAGCAGCTGTCACAGAGGCCATATCATGTTGCACAGCCAGAGGCCGCTCGCCTGCAGGATACTGCTCTCTAAGGTGGCTTTCACGACAGCGTTTCATCTTTTCCTTTCTTTATACCGCCTTGATATGTCTCTATCTGTATTGGTTTTAGAACGAGACTTTGGCTCCCGGTGCTAACAGATTATCAAACCCATCAGGAGATAATTACAGTCATCTGGGTGCTTAATTAAGTTTTTTCCAGTATCTTATAACAGCATGGCTCTGTTTCCCCTAACTTTAGTCCTCCACCACAAAACTACAGCCTTGTGACCTCGCCGAGAAAAAAGGTGCTTTCCACTGTTTAGTGGGGAAGACCTGAGGGAGTTTTGTCTTTCAACAACTAGGGCCTCCCAGAATCAGAGATCGCTTCAATTACATCATTTGGTCCAACCATTTGACGAATGGAAGATTTGCTTGCTGAGACAACAAAGGACGTGGCTGCAGCACAGTCACCATGGTGCGTAATAAAACCCAGGAATATCACGGTGTTTAGTCATTTTAACGACAAGGAACGAGGACGAGCTGCTCCCCGTGCCTGAATCTCTGCAGTGAGGGGAAACTGTCACGTGTGGCCTCGTCAATGAGCCAAAGAAAACAGAATCGGCTTTGCATAAAAGCAGGAACGTTACACAATAGGGCCTGTAATACCTGGTCAAACAAACCTTTTCTGAGAGGGACCCCTTTATGCTGGACGCTTCATCCAGCAGCAATCCCATTGTCTTTGGGAAAACCTGCTTCATAATATGACTAACTGTTTTAGCATTTTGTGACCTAAAATTGACAGATTGTCAAAATGAAATCCACAATCAAACAGCTTCCGTTTTATTTTGGTATAATAATGAATAATGAATAAATATCGAACATGCGTGAATCCCGTTACCTGGTATGTGCATGAGAAACCCAAAACCACAAGTCTCACTAAAGGCCATGAGGAGATGCGATGAGGAAGAAATAACAAGGGCAGGGCAAACCCCTTCAGAGAAGTGAGAGAGAAGAGCGAAGCCGTACGGATAGAGTCGAATAATGAGGTTTAACATTGGGCATCAAGGACGAAGATAAATGTGGTTGAAGTGTGAAGGTAGCCTGTAAGATCTCAGGCAGTCGTGGATGAATAGAATGTTTCTGCAACCTTGCAGATGTTTCCATGAACATGTGGTGGCTATAAAGCACAAGATGTGGGGATGGATGACAAAATTGCACATCTCTGTGAGTCTGTGTGTGCTGCTGTATGTGCGTGTGTGTGTGTGTGCGTGCAGGGTTAGGGTTAGTGTGTGTTTGTGTTTGGTGAAAAGGGTGGAGCATCGAACAGAAGCCCCTCGAGCCCAGACTTGAAAAGGCATTCTTTCATCATTACTAATCTCCCAAACATAAACACGAGCGCATCCACGCTGCGGATCTCTCCCAGGGCCAATGGGTGACCCTCCCCTGACTGCAGACGAGGGGCTGCATGAGCGCAGGACGGGGCCCGTGTATCAATCACTTTATAACAGTTCGTGCTTGTTGACGCCTTGTGAGATTTTTGGATTTTTTTATTGGGGGTGTGTGTGTCTGGGCGGGGGTGCATGTGTGTGTTCCTGTGCTGCCGGGTGAATCAGGCGCTAAACCAGAGCATCACACGTGAGACAGTTTCATTCATAACAACCGGCAATTAGTTCCTTTTCCAACAACGTAAACTATAATTGCATTTCGTTTCAACAGAAGAAATTATGGCAAAAGCACCTAAAACCCAGACAATCATGTTGTGTGTGTGTGTGCGTGTGTCTGTGTGTGGTTTAAGGACAGAGTGAATCAATTGTGATTGGGGCCACGTTCTCGATGGGCCCTGAAATGGATTACTGTACACGTATCTCAAATGTAACAGCTAAAAGTGAAAATGCTTCCATCGAACCGTGATTTGTTTTCTTGCACCTACGAGAAATGAACGCTGCGTCGTTATGACGCTACGAGACGATGAACATGGCATATCAAAGGCATTCTAGTTCTTCGGCATCGCCACGTATGGCTTGTTAATGTGAGGACGTGGAACAGATCTGTTCACACCGATGTTGGGGTTAGAAAAAATTACCTGAATTACACCAAATCCAGGAACAATATTTTGAAACTGATCGCTGCACCCAGAGAGGGAGAAACAGAAAGCGACTTGCTTTGGAATGGCTGTCGGGTTTGGGGGCAGCAGGGAATGCTGATCTACCACAGGTGGCGCTCACACGCTCAGCTCACACGACACACACACACATGCAGGCCGGTGTATAGACACGCACACATGCACTGTACTATTGCCTGTGCACAAGCCAAAGCTGTTTTTGCAGAGCATTTAAGCGATAAGGCCAGTGAGTTAATGCAGACATACTGCCATAATCCAGCCCCCCCCCCCCTCCCCCCCCCGGCCCCCGTCCTTCTGACTCTCATCCCCTTCTCGTCGTTCTCCTTTAACAGCTTCTCCCACTTCAGCTGCCTATCTGTGACAGATTAGGGGAGATCACCACGGATTACCTCAACCAGACGTGGCCTCTACACACTGACCATAGCCCCCCCCCCCCCCCCCCCCCTCGACTCCCCCCACAGGGAGAGGCAGAGGAGTAAGGAGCCAGATTTAAGTTTAGTCAGTCCTCAACTGGAAAGTTGATGATATTTGGATTAGTAATTCACATCCTGTGTGTACCTGTGTGTACCTGTGTGTATACCTGTGTGTATACCTGTGTGTGTACCGGTGTGTACCTGTGTGTATACCTGTGTGTGTACGGTGTGTACCGGTGTGTACCTGTGTGTATACCTGTGTGTACCTTGGCGGCCTCTGGGGACGCTGCGGAGAGAATATAGGTCAGGCTTCATTTTGGTTGATCGTCTTTGATTGTTGGATAAAAGAGATCCGCGGTCCGTTGCTCGCTAATGATCAGACTTTACCAGCAGCACTGGTGTCCAACGCAAACGCATCTGAAAGGAAAGTCATTAGTGCTTAAATTATTTTTTGCTTTTTCTTTGTTCCGAACTGAATAACTTAATTTCCGTGCAGCGCACATCGCTGCCCCCAGTAGCCTGTTGGGGTACTGCATGCTGTGAGAATATTTTAAACCCAGTTAACACGTATGTGTAATATGTGCAGCTCACTTTGGATATAATCAAGCTTTTCTTCACATTCTCTGTCAAATCATTATTAGCTTTTACGCTATGGGGTGCTAAATGACTGACATGGATCCGTCACCAAATGCAAATCCAGTTGTGCGAGGCATTTGATGACTAATTTCATTAAATATTATAAACAAATCATTTCCCCTTCCAGCCTCTTCTATCTGCACCCGGAAGCCTGTAAACAAAAAAGTGTGTACGTGTGTGTGTGTGTGAGTGAGAGAGAGAGAGAGAGAGAGAGAGCAGGTGTGTGCAAGATAGGCAAATGGGGGTGGGGATGAGGGAGACCCCACCTGGACTCAGAAGAAGCCGGGGACAGACCGGGGACAGACACACACACACACACACACACACACACACACAAAGGGCTGGCGGGGCGAGGTGCACGAACGCCATAACACAGCCAAAGCCCCATTGTTCTATCCCTGTTTCATGTCCCCTCCTTCTCTCCAAATATTTGGAGGAACGTTCAGGAATATCGTGCCGGCATTGAGAATACTGTACTCTGTATATTGTTGAAAGGAACTTGGGCAGTCTGAGCGTTTCTCCCTTCAAAGATGGTTGCTTTGTTTGCTTTGGGTTTTGTTTGCTCGTGTATTTGAATTGTGCACCGTGGTCTCGTGGATATCTCGTTGTTTCAGCATTTGAGACTGTTGGACGGAGAAGCACCCACTGGTTCATTTATTTTGGTAGCATCACGTGGCTCATTGTAATTGCGACACACTGGGGGGGGCAGGCTAAAATGATGCAAAGAAAACGTGTTTGTGAGAGAAGTTTCATCCTCCTTCATCATTAGAGTTCCGATAAGTCCGTTCCTGTGTGGACTCTCCGGGCGCACATTTCCATACCCGAGCCAAAGGGAAGCCAATGATTAAAAATACAAGACCACAGCTTTGCTATAAGGTTCAAAAACCTGACCGTGTGGAGCTGTGCTATTAATCATGTGATCAATGGGGATGGGCTCGAAGCCCGACGATGCAGGGTTACAGCATCATCTTACACAGGGGTTGTTTGATGCCCCCTTTCCTGGGGACCCCAACATTTGATTGGGCCCTGAGGGTGCCCCCAGGCGCTGCCCCATCACCAGGGTCTGACTGACAGCGCTAATGAATCTTGCCATCGTCGGGGCAAAGGGACCGCTTCAGAACAGACACCGAACTTCAATCGGCCCGTGTGACGTCCACAGAGTTTTGATTTCTCTTGCAATGGCGAGGGGGGGGGGGGGCACACACACACAAAAAAAACCACACAGACCCCTGTGGGATACAGGCAGCCCCGGCTTGCCTTTGAATATTTCTCTGTTTACCGCATGTCGGTTCCCAGTGTTGAAGACACACAGAAGACAGACGTAAGGGGGGGGGGGGGTTGTGGTGAATTTTTTATAAGTGAAAAAAGAGGGTGGAGGGAGGGCAAAGGGGCCAATAGTCCCATGGGATTAGATGCTGTCATGTGAATGTTATTATGCCAGTTTATCAATACTGTGGTTTTGGTGTGGTTTACTTGGCAAGATAAAAAAAAAAAAAAAAAGCTGTCAGGTGAGGTTTCGTTATAGTTTAGCAATGACGGGCGGAGCCATTGCAGCCATCGGCGCCCTCTGCGTCCCTTTCTCCATGCGATGGAGCCTCCTCCTCACTTTGTTCTATTATTCACCATCTCTGGCTTCAGAACTCTCTCTAGGATCTCCACGGGGTTACACTCTCCATCCTGATGGAAAGACCCCTGCGCCGCTGAGAGCCTGTTTACTCCCCGGCCCTGTGATCCTCCGGAGTGTGCAACCAGAACCCAAATCCACTTCCACGCTTGTGTCAGAGCCATAGCAAAAAAAATACATCAAAAACAGCCTGGCGAGAAGCCATTTGTTCATCTCATGTTCGCCGGCGCTTTTTGAATCCACTCGCTGAGCTCAAGTGTCGTTTCTCGAGAAGGACGGCCCACGTAAAAGTGAGCGATGGCGACGTTTGGCCAGACGTGGCAGAAACAAACAAGCTGCTGGACGCCCAAGCGCGGATCTTTACAGCTTCACCCACCGTGAGAGAGTACGCTCCCCTCTCAGAATGCTCATTTGTACCAGCATAAATAGTTATTTGAGAGATAAAAGCAAACATGTTTGTTTTTTGTTTGTGTTTTTTTTTTTTTTTCTTCCTTTCCTCAACTCCCCGCAGGCATTTATGAGCACTTTGGTAATAAGGACCAGAGAAGGCTTTAGCTGAAGAAGAGGAGAAGAGGATGCTTTGATGTACTCTTAGATTAAGTGAAGTCTAAGGCAATGTCGACAAAAACACACACATGCTCCGTTAGATAGATCCCTCTCTGCTGGGCCGTCCTCTCTGGTCCGTCTGCTCCGTGGCAGCAGGAGACGGGCATGGACCATGTCGACGGCTTCAGATGAACCAGTCCCCAAAGAAAAACGCAAAGTGTGGAGATGTGTTTTCTTCCCCTTTCCCCTTCTCACAAGCTTGTTTTTATCCCCAACTCAGAACCCCCGCTGCCCCTCCCCAATAAAAAGAAATCTAAACTTTAAAAAGACCGGGTCCCACAGTTGCTTTGATTTTTTTTTCTCATGATGCGTTGCTCTGCTTAAAAGAGATTTAGCAACGAGGCAATGCTCTGAAGACGAGCATCGCCCGAGCGACTCCACGGGGCAGCAGCAGCGTGTGTGTGTGTGTGTGTGAGGAAGCAGAGAGTGTGGCTCCTAACTTGTTATTGGATTTTATCGATATATTATTTATGGGAAACAGTGGATTTGACATGATTAGCAATTGTGTGAGAGAAGGGTTTGCCTTTTTTCGTGTATTCCACTCATTTACAAACTTTTAGACAATAGGGTTGAATACTAAATTTACCAGAATCGACCCAATTGCATCCACGCTATGATGCCTGCGACTAACGTCACATGACATCATCATATTGGACTTGCTTTTACTCCACTTTTTGCGCACAACTTTACACAAACAACACCTGTTGGAGAGTCCCAGCCTTTGACTACATATTGAATTTGAGGATACGTCGAATGAATCATGAAATATAGATTTAAAAACCGAACTTGCTGTGTCATATGTTTGAAACACGTGAAATTTGGGTCCAAATCCTCATCGTGAAATTAGTCGTGAATTCATTGAACACTGTTAGAAATATTACAGAAAGCATTGATAACATAGCGGATGAAGATGGTGTTTTTTTTTCTTCTTCTTTAGGTAAAACAGACAGCAGCTGTGGTTTATTGCTGCCCTCTACTGTTTATTAATGATCACTTTGACACTGTCTTATTTTTTTTTGGGGGGGGGGGGGGGGGCATTGGTCAATGCTATACTAACTGGGTACTAATTCTGATGTTGCTTTTTAAGTGAATTATTTTTGGGGAGCTTGAAGCAAAAGATCCGGCCTGTGGGATTTGATGTCGTGAGGATGAATCATTTTCAGACATAATCTACAGTGAGGAAGGTTAATAATAAATCAGCCGTGATGGTTGTGATCCTGTCCGTGCTGAGTTTGCTGTTGGAAAGTTGACCCTACGAATGAATGAAAACAGAAACAAACCTTGTGATTCCACACATGAAGCGGCTCCACTGTGGACGATGATGCGGTGATCTGATGCTGACATCTGCTGGATGCTTCTGAAGGGAACGCGAACGCGCCGACTCGTCCTGCAGAAATTCAGTCCACTCCCGTAGAAAGGTTTTAGCCTCCATCCTCACTTCTGATTAACACACAGATCATTTTCCTGATTGATCTATTGATTGCATAAAAGTAATGTGAGGGACCCCACGCGGTTTTCCAAAACCCAAGTTGCGATCATAAAACCTTCTATCCTACCAAAACATTTTATCATACAACCAATGTGGAGTATTTTCTTTAGCTTGACAAACAATTAAAACAAATATTGAAATATTGAAATTATTGATGCATCTCTAAAAACAGTACGTAGTTTCTTTGGTAGAAGAGACAAATTAGTGACAGTGTTCTTGAAACAGAAGGAAGTTAAAAGTTGGACCATAATGTATTTGTAAAAATACTGGCTCCTGTACTGCCTCCTATTTTCCGGTCTAATTAACTCAAATGGATTTGATTTGTTCTGGTTCATCTAAAGATTTTCCACAGGCCTTTGATATTCAGTCTGCATTTATTAAAAATTCAGTTTAAACTTCTCTCTCGGCCTGTGTGCCTCTGTGTGTCTCACAACACAGGGGTTTGGATTTGATGTGTTATGCAGACAGAACTGCAGGAAACTTTTGTGAATATTTTTTAATGCTCTCCCTTCTTATAATTAGGGTTGGAAAGGGGCAGAAATATTCTGCTAAATTTCCAGTAAGTTTCTGGTAAATTTACATGGGAAGTTAAGATGGGGAATTAAGGGAAATATTCCAATCCATATCCGCTCTGTGAATTACGGATATCTGCAGCTGAATTGTTGATATTTTTCTGCAACACATATCCAGTCCAGCTGTTAGATGTTAAAAGGACTTGCCATAAGTCAGTGCATCCACAGAAGAAAGTCTTTTCGTTGCGCACTATTGTAATACCACCAGGGGGCAGCCAAGACTATCGAAAAGATGAAACGCTGCTCACATATCAAGTCAACAAATGCACAACTACTGTGTGGAAGCAAGCAATTTGGTTCATTCCTAAATTAATGGTGAATCCAGCTGTGGAAGGATCATATCGGTAACAAACATAAAAAGAGGTGTTGATCTTTAATCTAATTATTTTATCTGTTTAAATTAAAATCTTGCACAAAACGACTTGTTTAATGACGCACCAAATTTATTGGGATTCATTGTGCCAAAGTATTTTAAATGCAAACAAGAACTGTTTTCCTCCCACCTCCAAAAACTTGCATATTAGATCAATTGATTTACTCTGTGACCCACAAAATGGGAAAAACGGAAGAAACTGGATGGATGGATGGATGAAGTCCTGCATCAGTCAAGAATGGGAGAACATTCCACCTCCTAAAAGCAAAGCAGTTGGTCTCCTCAGGTCAAAACGGTCACAGGCGTTCGAGGCCAACATGATAATCTCAATAATCTCAACAAGGATTCCAAAGTTAAGAAATGATTTTATTCACATATGATGTCTACTGTATGTTTGAACTCATGCACACGAGAAACCAGAGTGATGTGAGAATGAACAGGAACATCCGTAACTTTGATAACTGTTACATCCCAGCAGCCAGTCCACCCTCGGTTTGACTGCGACCTTGGATGCTTGTCACAGCAGGTTAAAGCAGATCAGGGTTCGTTGAGCTCCGGGCTGGCCTGAGGCCAGCGCTACTCTCTTTCTTCGGCATGCGTGTTAATACACGCGGCTCCTGCTTTTATTCCCACTGAGTTCACGATGAGCCACCAAAGAGTCCGATTTATAGCGCATTGCATATGAGAAGAAGAGCGTGCACGAGAAACAGACAATAATAGGGGACTAAAACAGAAATAAATCTTTAACTATTCCGTGACCCAAGAACACCCCATGTTCTAAAATCAATCAAAATCTGTTTTCCATCTGTTGCAAATAATTATGAAAATGGGCCTCATTTTCATAATTATTTGCATCATCAGAAGTCTCTAAAGAAAATAGACTCTATCCATACTTCCATGGGTGTGTGTGTGTGTGGCGTTCTGCGCACTTTTGGGTTGGGAATGCGCACACGGATTATTCTCTCCAGTCTGCCAACCGGTTGGATTGCAAAACTATGGAAGCCCGTTTCCGCCAATCGAAGAAAAAAAGAGAGAGAGAGAGAGAGCGAGGAGGAGACGAGGAGACGAGGAAAGGACGCGGAAACCGTCACAGTCTCGTCGTGTTGTCGGGGGAAATGGGACGCGGCCCAGGCTAGGCTGCGCCTCCGCCGCTCACAGCTCCCTTGTTGTTCTTTGCGCAGACGTCAGCTGCTTTTGAGCGGGCACACCCGGACACACACGCACACTTACACGCACACACACGCACACACGGAAGAGGTATTTCTACCCGGAATGCCCCGCCGGCTGAGCTAAAGGCTAGCAGCGGTCACAGGACGATGGCTTCGCTGCGGATCGTCGGAAAAGTTGCGTCGAGACTTCTGGGAAGTCCCTGTGGAGTCAAACCGGCTCGTCCGGTCGTTTTCCTTCACCAGGTAATGAATACTGTCGGTAAATAAAGTAATTGGCATCATTAACTGTGCAAAAAAAATACAAATAAGTCGCGTAAATTCACCAGGGCGTGTTGTTGACGCGCTGGTTTCCTGGTCTTTGAACGCAACACGACACTTCGGTGGAATGTTGTGCGGGACGGTTCCGGTTCGGTTCCGGTTCGGTTCGTCTGTGATCTCCGCACCGTCAGATGAAAAGACGTAAATGTTATAACGTGTGTAATATAAAACGTAAACTTTGGCTCGGGAATGTTTCCCCCCCGTCCGATGATGGATGCGTCGGAATGGCATCGCTCTCTCTCTCTCTCTCTCTCTCTCTCTCTCTCTCTCTCTCTCTTCCTGTCTCTCAATCTCCTTTGTTTTTTTCTTTTACTGCGGGCTGTAATTTTCACGCGGGATCCTACAACAAATAAATAATTCAAGTACATTACGGATCTCCACGGGGGGGGGGGGGGGGGGGGGGGGTAATCCATGACTGTACTTCTCATCAATACATCAATACAAAGTATCTCTTATTCAATCGGTCCTCTGAAGATATTGATCTGCCCTCCGGTTTTAATATCTCATCCTTTCCTGGGACACTTGTGCACCATCGGGATGCTTGTTGTTGCCACATCTGTCTGCACCAATCAGAGGAATGCTTGCATTGCGAGAGATGTAAAGTGGGACACGCTGCAGGATGCAAAAAGGCCAAACATGGCAGCCGAAGCATCAGCGAGAGGTTTCTGTGGCGTCGTTTCACCCCCAGGATTATTAGAGATGTCGAAGCAGATCCTCCATTGCAGGAAAATGAGCGAGCTGCCAGTGCAGCATGAACAGTAAATACTGTATAGCCCCCCCCCCCCCCCCCAATCTGCTCTGCATACTGAGTGAATATTGAGGGTTTGAGGGATCTTGTAGTTGTTTTTTTTGCCCTGCCCGGAGCGAAACGTTCGCTTTAGTGAAATGCCGTCAAGCAGACGCTTCCGTTGTCATGAGACGCTTTAGGCGGTTATCGTTCAAGTCGGCCTCACTGAAATGTAAAGGCAATTATTTATTTTTTTGCAGCAGTGTTTGTTTCCTCGCAGCTTGTGGCGTCTCGCTACGTCACGGTTCAGCCGTTTACCAGCAGCATTTGTGCCGAGGACAGAACTGCTCAGTCTATCGTTGCATTCCCAGCATGCATCGCGTAAAGTTAATTCATATTTTCCTTGTTTAACGGTCGACTTTAGTGCCGAACGCTTTGCAGCGCTGCACAGGCACAAAGCTTTGCTTCCCACCACCTGCACGATGCGCCGCGTCATCCCACTCCATCACTGCTCCTGATCCGATGGGATCATTAACCGGATAGAAGGAGATGAATGCAAATCGTTTTCAGGGTCCCGCGCTGACTCTTCCTGCTCCCAACCACAACGGGGACTAATTCCATTTCTCATTCTGGCAGCCTCCGTTTTCTCTCCCTATCTGGTTCCTCTCCTGCCCGCATGGCGCAATGCAATTCATCACGTCATGGCAGGCGTGCGTGTGTGTGTGTGTGTGTGTGTGTGTGTGTGTGTGTGTGTGTGTGTGTGTGTGTGTGTGCGCGTGTGCAGAAAGTCGCTTTGCTTTGTTCAGAGCTACCAAACCCTTGATGGGTGTCGTAGGAGAAAACCTCCCGGAGCCACATTCACTTTATCCCCCCCTCCCTCCCAGTCTGAGGGCTGATAGGATAATAATGCAGATTCAAACTGTCCCTTCCGGCACGGCTGTGTCTCTGGGCGTGTCCGGTCTTTCAGAACTGCCTTTGCGTTTCCGGTGTGGGAGCCGTCCCAATGAAACGCTCTGTTTGTATTGATCAAATGAACCTCCACGCAGGAGGCTGTTGTGTAAGTCTAGTGCAGTGCCGTGCACGCCGCAGCGCGGTGCACGGAGGGTTGCTATTCATCACGCAGCTCCCAGGATGCAATTTTCTGCTGCCTTGTGTTTATCTCGAATGGCATTGATACGTGTGCGGCGTGCACGTGGGGACATTAACGGCCTGGGGGGGTGGGGTCAGTCGGCTGTTGAATTGCTTCTGGTCGATCTGGCATTACGCACACGCACACACACACACACACACACACACACACTCCTCCCACAGTAGGTCCAGGCTTGTCCTTCATGCTTCTCTGCAGATCGGCTGAACAAGGAACCAACGTGTGGATCAGGACTAACATGTGACTCGGCTCTGAGCGCGTTGGTCTGTTGGTCTGCTGGTCTGTTGGTCTGTTGGTCTGTTGGTTTGTTGGTCTGTTGGTCTGCTTGGACGTGAAGGGCGTTCTAATGAAACTGAAGCTGTATTGACGTCTCAGTCCCGTGTGTGTCGGCAGTCGGCGCCTGCGCTCAATCTAATGAAGTGCTGTAGAATGAGCGGTGTATAAAAGAAATCGTTGTGTTTGAGGGGGGGGTCTGTTTCCAGATTGCTCTGATTCTGGTGGGTTGGACACAAATTGTCCCCCTTGGATGGCAGAATTTCCTTTTTATTATTATATATATGACATGCTCTATATGTTCCTTATTCATGGCCACAGCGAAACGTTCTTTCAAATCTCCTAATTCTTCCTTTCTGTGTTTCGGATGTTTGTGCCATCATATTCCCAGTTGCACTGCATGCTTCACTGATTCATCCCTTCTTCCTTTCTTCCTCCTCCTCCAGGTCCAACAGAGGCGCCCGACACTCGGAAGCTCCCGTGCTCTTTTTTGCAACACAGCACCGCCATCTAGTGGTAACAAACCTTCACTGCATCCATTTGCTAGTCAACGGAGTGTCGCATTGCTGCTCTGTGACTTTAGAGTCACTTGTTAATCATGGGAGCTTGATTTCATCACCTCTGCTCGAGAGCTCAACAGCTTCCTTTGTCATTGCGCCGCAGACGTCTCTTTGAAGTACAAGTACGGCCGTTTGGTGCTGGAGGTCCCGTTGCCCTCCAGGAACGAGAAGTGCCTGTTCTTCCTGCGGCCCATGCTGATGACTGTTGGAGACCTGATCACAGATCTGCAGAGAGAGGACCCTGGAGCCATCGCATCCGTCTTCTCCAAGGGTAACGATGTGGTGTGATCACTAAGCTCGCACCATATCATTTACATTCTTTGTTGTTTAACTTATTTATATATATATATATATATATATACTGTATATATATTTGGTGACATCGGTAGGAGGGAAAGCTGGGGGAGCGACACAAACCCAGTTTGATGCAAAGTTTAACTGGAGAGTGCAAACCTCCCCCCAAGCAGCTCATTTCCTGACATGTGGATGTGTAAATCTATGCAGGCACGATTCTCGATCATTATTCCTTTTTTTTTTTATTATTATTATCTTCTTATAGCCATAATACTGCATTGTGTTGACCGATTCGGACACGTCTTCCCCTGACAGATGGCGAGCGTGTGGCTAACACCACGCTAGTCGACACCCTGCTGAACAAGGACTTCCAGCTCGTCATCAACAACACACTTTATAACGTCAGCTCTCCTGAAAAGGGTAAGAACTCTGTCCTCTCCAGTCAGAAGGCGGCGCATTTATTTTTCTTGCCCCTTGAGCATGCATGACGGAGAGATGTCCCTTCCTCTCCACGCGCACCACCCCGCCTTGCGTCCTCAACGCCTTTATTCCTCCTTGGGGTGCAGCGTCTGCATCCAGCGAGCACGCCATGGGGCTGGAGGACATGAAGTATGTCGTTCACCTGCTGCACACGGCGCTCCACCTGCCTGAGCACCACCAGCTGAAAGAGAGGCAGCTGCTGGAAAAGCTGGACAACCTCAAACAGGAGCTGTCTCCCCTGGAGAAGGTGGGAATGGCGTCTCGTCCGTGTGGCGGTAAGACTTCTGCCACTACATGGTCTGTTTTTTTTTTTTTTACTGGTGTGACAGATGAAGGCTCAGCTGTCCCATGCGGCGGAGTTCCACGCCTCCAAGGTCCTCTGGACCGGCATGGCGCTGTTATCCCTACAGGGCGGAGCGCTGGCCTGGCTCACCTGGTGGGTGTATTCGTGGGACGTCATGGAGCCCGTCACGTACTTCATCACCTACGGGACCAGCATCGGAGTTTTCGCCTATTATGTGCTGACCAAACAGGCGAGTCACTGCGCCGGGACAAGACGGTTCAGAAATAAGAACAGATGGTGAAAACACAAATTGGGGGGTGGGTTCTTCTCCAAATGACTAGTGAAGCAGTGATTTTGAGAGGTGCTGGTGGATGGATTATGTAAACGTCCACTGATTTTTGAATACGTAAATGGAGTTTTAATGTTTTCTTGACGTAAATCTGGATCAGATCAAGAATATATTTTGCATGATTCAAATTATTTTTTGGGTGAGTGAGCTGAATGCATATTTTACAAGTTTTTTTGTTTTTTTTAAGCCTCCATTATAAGTAAATCCGGGAAATCAGGATTTTTGTCCAGACAGAAATCCAGATTTTCTTTTTATCCAGACAGGAATCCAGATCGCTCTCAAATTGTAATGGGTTAGACCGTTAGACAACATCAAATATTACCTCCTTGGTGGAGGTAACGACAGCCCAATATGTGGAACTCCTCCTTTAACAGTCATTTACGCCAGATGTTTACGCTCCCAGATGTGGTTTTCCTCTGCATGTTAAAAGCCCTCTTAATTCTTTCCCACAGGACTACGTTTACCCAGAAGCTAAAGATAGACAGTTCCTGCATTACTTCCATAAAGGCGCCAGCAAGAAGACATTTAACCTGGAAAAGTACAATCAGCTGCGGGACGAACTGACTCAGGTTGGTTCAGTTTATTTTTCTTTGCATTATGGAGGAAAAGGCCGATGCAGATATGCTAAATCGTTGTCTGCTTTGCGTCTCAGGTGGAGGACGACTTGAGACGGCTGAGAAATCCAACGCGACTTCAGCTACCGCTCGAACAGATCCATTCAAAGCCATGAACACACACACACCTAAGCAAAAACAAGTTTATTTTGATCATGGTGCCTTTGTACAAAGAATCCATAGCATTCTGTGTTCTGTTTACAGTTTTGATAACGATGCCAATTATATATTTTAGAAACATCCAGAAACTGGGAACCATTGAAATAAAAAAGGATTTGCTCAACCTCAGTCTTTGTCTGTCTGACGTCTCCCAATAAAAAAAAAAAAAAAAACTCAAGTGTCGTTAGTGTGATTGTGGATGAAGAGAAGACGGACATTTGCAAACATCTCTGGTGTAAATGGTGAAATAAGACACCAACAACAACAAAGAGTTGCAGAAAACATTTAATACACAGAATCAGTGTAACCACAAAAACACTTCAGAGTATTGCTGGTAGCTTAGTGTTTCCTGAGTCATGGATCATGTGACACAGCTCAATGTATTTGAAGTCTACATTAGAAAGCCACCCCCACATCCCTGAGGAACCTTCGACATCGATGCTTGGCGCTATTCTGGGTGCCAATATGCATGATCAAGTTTAGTACCGTAAGACAAAATAACCGCACAAACATGAATTCCCTTTTTTGCTGGTGTGGGCATGAAGACAAACAGAATACAGTATACACGCGATGACTCAGCACTATCTGAGGTATTTATATGGTTTTTATAGACATGATCATTAAAACGCAATGTAAAAATCATATGAATGACTTTATTGTCTTGCTGTTATCTCCTATTTTCCAGCTTCCTGTTAGAATGTTTGGTCCCAATAATATGATTCAAGTAAAATGCAAATTGGACCACTTGATCAATCAACAACAGCATGGTAGCGAAGTGAATAGTGACGAGTATTAGAACAGCATGTACAAGAGAAATTATCATGGCAACGGATTTAGTGTTCTATATCAGGCGGTGCCTGTATGATCCTTTTTTTACGAGTCACAATTTGTCCCGCCAGCACGGAACCCACTGCAGGGCCGTTGTATCGGATGGATTACAACCTTGTTTCCAACGTCAACAAAAGACTCATTTAATTGGAAATTCTGCAAAAATATCAAATGTTTTGAAAGTTGTACGGTCAAATACAGATTTTGAATCCAGCAGCATCTTCACCTTTGCAAAGGCAAACATATCATCTGTGCTTTGGAGCAACTTAGCATCCTGCTAAGTTGACAAAGTCTTGCTTATTTCAGCACAACAAAGCCAAATCGCATCCTGACATTTTGAGCAGCTGAAGTCCTGCAAGGGGTGACCACGGTGGCGTAGTGGTTAGCGCTGTCGCCTCACAAAAAAAGGAGGTGCCGGGTTCGAATTCTATCTGTGCAGTGTTTGCATGTTCTCCCTGTGTCTGCGTGTGGCCCCCGCGATGCCCTGGCGACGCATTCGGGGTGCACCCAAATTGTTTCAGTGATTTAAAAAATCCCTGCATGTTGATTTTATTCGCATATTAAAAAAAAGTGGGAATGAGGTCGTATGATTGTCTACTGTATGTTTCCATGCACGCACACAAGAATCCAGAGTGATGTGAGGAATCCGGCTCAGATAGACAGGGAACTCTGGGAGAAGAATAGCGCGCATGAGAAACAGACAGTAGAGTCGAGGACTAGAACAGAAATAAATCTTTAAAATCCCTCCCTATTTATCGTTTTACACGTGAAGTCTGGGATTTACTTTTTAACCCGGAAATAGAGTTTCTTTGTGAGCATTGAGGCGAAGCAAGGCACTTGCTTCTTCCCGATGGAGTTGCTGTCGCTGCTGCGCAGGACGCTCCTCATCGACACTTTTCTGTTCACCAGCGTGAGCAATTCCGTGAATTCAAGGGAGGTCCCGTATTTCACAAGCAGCTCACAAAGGTCCTGGATGTACCAGGAGCCGTTAAAGGTGTCCCGATGGGAATAGTACCCTTAAACAACATGTGGGGGGGGGGGGGGGGACAGCAAGTAAAGACATTCATTCACTTCCTAGTTTCTGAACGGGATTCCCGTCTCATCCTTCAAGTATTGATTGAATAAAATGACCAATCATGGCACTAGATTTTCCAATCTCACCTTCGGCCACCGAGTAGCACATGATGAAATCGGCGCCGGCAGGGAGGGTGTGTATGGCGCTGGCATCGACCACCACCTCCTCCGTCTTTATCGCGTCCACGGCATCGCAATGAGTCACGGGATCGTCATGTTTGTCTCCTCGGCACGCCTGGGGACGGACACAGGCACGTCGCCTTTTGACTCCGCGGTCTCACCGATTTGAGCGTTTTTTATATTTACTTTCAGTACCTGTAATACAAAGATCTTTGGCTTTCCCACGAGGCCCCTGCATTTATCGCCTTTGAACAGGGCCGTGATGTCTTGAATCTTGATCTTCCCGTCGTACGTGTAAACGTGATCGTCCTCGCCGTGGCTCAGGAAGACGAGCAGAAAGCAGTCCACGTCTGAATGGTCGTCCTCTGCAGCTGGAGGGACATTGGCTACTTGTTTGTACTACAACGTGGTACTTGTTTGGTATCTTCTCGACAAGGACTAAGGAATCTTAATCGTGTGTTTTTCTCATCGTTGTGGTTTGAAAACTTTTTATGATATCCTGATTACTGGGTCACGATGAAATGTTCTTTGAGCACTTTTACACTTGTATACGTTTTACATGCATGTTTGCTAGGTTTGAATGGAAATAGGATGTTTTCACTGATCTCACAGCAAATCAAGTAACCTTGAATACAATTTGCCCGATCGGCGGGCCGGATTGACATAGTTTGCCCGTGCCTGTTCTAGCGTCATACGTGATCCTGCGCATGTTTTACCTTCATTGATTTTATCCAACACCTCCACCAGTTTGTAGTTATGATACGTCTTCACGTCAAAATGTAGTTCTTTCAAACTGAAAGAGATTAAAAATAAAAAAAACACACAATTTCTGTAATATGTCACCAAATTAGAGAGTTCAAATGTAGGTCAAGAACGTCCAATAGTCCCCGCCCAGCACCAGGCCGGGAAGTGTTACCTTCTCTCCAAGTTGTAGCAGTCGGCGTTGGTTCCGTGTCTGTCGTTTAATCCCAGGCGCCAGAAGAATCGCTCCTGGTTAAAGATGACCGCAAGTCCTCGCCGATTGTTGTTCATCTTGTACTCCTCCGCGGGATCCAAAGCTACAGCACTGCTTCATGATGGAAAGATGAACACCATTTGTGATGGGCCACTGGACCTTGGGAGGGGGGGGGAAATTAAAAAACTCCAGTCCAAAGCAAAGAAGAAACGGGTCTTACCTGCCGAAGAAGGAATCGGTCTCCGTTAGGTTCTCCGTGCATCCTGTGGGAAACAAACAGAAAGGAGAAGCCCTGTGATGATGGAGAACAGAATCGCGGAGCAACGAGGTTTTACAGCTTAATACTCGGACCACGTGATTCGAGGGGGGGGGGGGGGGGGCAGAAAACATTTATGATTCCATTTTGATCAGTTTCGAAATGACAGGCATTACAGGAAAACCATATATACCGCCTACACTGGAATAATGGAGGCAGTTTAATCTGATGACTGATATTACTGTAATTTATTACTGTAATTTGTGCGCCGCTGATAAGAAACTGGCCTTTCTTCAGGACTTTACTCTGAATAACTATTGGTTGAACTCGAACCTCCACAGGTACCTTGTGAGGCACTAACTAAATAGTAACTAAGTAGAAATACTCGCCCGCCCTTTTCGTTGCTCTTCTGCTGTCCTGAGCGACGACACTTCCTGGAAAGGTGAGACGAAGACAATTTAAGTCCCAACAGCCTCAAGCTTTTGTACTTCTTTGACTGGCGATGAAGAAAAGTGATTCTTAGCAGCACTTGTGAAAAGATCGTAATCCGTTCTAAACATATTTACCGGTGATTTCCGAGGTTACATGCAAAAGTAAAGTACTTGCGTTTATTTTTCTAAATTACCACGTCACGCTTTATGTGTCTTATCTTTAAGTCTAATGTCTCATCTTTAATGTAAAACAAATCACGTATTACCTCCACATCTGTCTTCTCCCTCAACAGACATGTTTACACGTCCAGTCCGACCGACGGATCCCAAAGACTCAACTTCTGTTTGGGCGTATCGACGAGTGTGGCTTTTAGCCCCTCCCCCTACAATTCTATTGGCTGAGTGTGAAAACGAAAGCCGCCTATTGGTTCGCACACTTGTCAGCCAAACCGGAACTTCCGCGTTAGCCACATTGCGACAGCGAGTCATAAATTTTAAATTGGGTTCAATAACACCATAAAGGGAAATATATGACTTTGGACCCGCACAATTATAAAGTGGAACATTCTTAATGTTTCGGATACTTTGGAAACAAACTTGATCATTTCATCACTTTTTTATTTTTTTTTAATTTTAGGATCCATGATCTCCAAACAACTTATGTGCAAAGAATTGTGAAAATTAAGATAACTGAAGAAATACAGGTAGAGTTATTAAAGTTAGCACATCTCAGAAATGTTACCAAAAAGGAAACAAATAAATATAATGCCTACAATCCCAAAAGGCACCTCTCCAGTACATCTGAGACAAATGAGTCAAGCCCTCGAAACGAAATATGATGGAAAGTATAAAGTCCCCCTCCTCACTTTGTTGTGGTGGAATAGAATTAAAAACTACTTTATTTATTTGAGCCAAGTTGGACAATTGAAACGTCAATCTTTATTCAGACAAATAACCATTTACGCATTCCTAATTCACTGAGAGCATTTTCCTTCCTCAAATATATTAAATGCCGTCATATGGACAAAATTCGCATTTGACAGGTGAGCTGCACGACGCTAAAGCCAAGTTAGCATTTTACTGGAATTAGAAAAACATGTTAAAAAAAATAACACTATCACCATAGAAACAATTGACAGTATAGGAGCGCAGTGGTTAGCGCTGTTGCCTCACAGCGAGAAGGTCACAGGTTCAAATCCAACTTGAGGCCTTTCTGTAAGGAGTCTGCATGTTCTCCCCCCGTGTTTGCGTGGGTTCTCTCCGGGTTCTCCGGGTTCCTCCCATCACCAAGAACATGCAGCTTAGGCAAATCGGTTATGCTAAATTGTCTGTAGGTGTGTGTGTGTGAATGATTGTCCGTTTATGCGTGGCCCTGTGATGAACTGGCTGCTTGTCCAGGGTGTGCCTTGCCTCTCTCCCGTGGACTGCTGGGATAGGCTCCGGTAGATCCCGCGACCCGGGTTTCGGATAAAGCGCTTAAGAAAATGACTGACAGTATAGGAAAACCTAATTCTCTACTCTAAACACGAGATATTAAATGCTAGATGTGTGCTTTTTTTTTTTTAGACACAAAAATACTCTAACCTTGATAAACTCTACAAGTCTACAAAAAAACGTTTATTGCCAGCAGCCCTCAGTGGTCTTCAGTGTAGTGCATTTTAAATCGGTCCTTTTTGCGAGCCTTGATCCTGTGGGTGAGGTTAGAGTTCCTTCTTCACTTCATAGCGACACACGCAGGACTCTCTCTGGCTGTCCAGGTATGGCTTACATCCCAAGTGCATCACGGCGTCAAACAGCAGAGTCATTGCTGACTCACAAGCTACAATGGGAGAGGAGCGAGAAGATCATGGCAGGGAACAGGCAGAACGTGGTTTGAAAGCAGTTTAACATGCACAATGCGTTCACACTTAAAGTACGCACGAAATCCTTAATGGATTGCACCGTCCAGCTATTTGAAATTTGCTCAAACCTTGCCCTCTGCTGGACATATCGTGTTTTACAACTATATGAATGCTTGCTAACGTGCCCAAGCATGTTCAACACGTTCCCATTTTAACCTTGTGAAAGCAGGAAAGCTCAAGTATTATCAATAACATCCAACGGGGGCTCTGTTATGTGCCAGTGTCCTCATAAGACATGGCAGCGTGTTGGCTTTAGTGTATTTCACTTAAGACAGAAAGTTATTTATATGGAAAGACAATTACTGAAACTACATTTTCAGTTAAATCTGGAGAGAATCATCTGAGGAAAAAAAAATCCCATTTACAGGATGAGCCCAGGTTGCATTGGTCTACCTTGAACACTCTGGGTCAATCCCAGGGTCTTTTGCACATTCCTGCAGATGGTCTCGAGACAATCCTGGAACTGCTCGTCGCAGTCGTGCTTCTCTCTGCCACAGGTGTCGTAGCAGCGGTCATGTCGGTTACAGCATTTAGTCATCGACGGGATGCCGATGTCAAACTGGAAAAGAGAAGTTAGTCAGTCAGTGTACTTAGGACTGACGCTATCCCAGTCTCAGCAAGTGGAGGCACTGACAGAGAGGAGGATGCCGTTGTTGGTTAGCATCCGGGATCAACCGCCATCTCCCATCCCCTCTAATGAAATGCTAGTTGTCTTTTTTTTAGCCCCAAGGCGTTAAACTGAGACACGTTCATGCTGCGTGCACGTATTTTTGAAGTGCATACTTTTGTTTTTAGGCTTTGTATTCATTTGGCTTCTGAGTTACTGCTCAGCTAAAACAATGTTTATTACAGGTGTATTACAGGCCCTTACCGTACATACTTTTTAAAATCAGAAATACCTACAATACATGAAAAGGTCTAATCAAAATATAAAACTACAACACAAGGGAACACAATGTATGTATTAACAGATATAACTTTGTCTCAGGCATGAATGGAACTTCTATCTTCCTCAGCACTTTCATATTACCTGAAATCCGAACATTGGGGACCCACATCCATTGGGGGGTGGATTCTTATATCCAGGACGCGGTAAAGGCTTATAACCTGCGCCAGAAGAGCAAAGGTGAGGACTCGGAGTGTCTTTCTGTAACGTTAAACATTCCCGGTTAGCATGACGACACACAGTCCCCATTAATGACGGAGCTAGCTCACCATCGCTACATTTAAAATGGCACAGGCCGTCATCGCCGCCAAACAAGTCCAGCGCTGCGTTCAGGTAAGTGTCAATCTTGTGTATTCCGTTCCGGATAGTTTTTAAAGTCGTCCTCCAGTCTGGAGTCTCGGGTTCGTGTCCGCAGGATGACACGTCGGGGAAGCGTCCACAAATAAAACATCCCAGCAGAAAGACACGCCGGTAAATGCTGCGCTGCATAGTACTTAATGCACATATAGCAGCGTGTGAACAAACATAGGCTTAAATTAAACCCAGTTATTCCTCAAAACGCGCTCTTTATGCCATCTAAACTTTCTGTGCCGGTTGTTTACATTTGGCTTCGAGTTGACGCTTATCTAATCTCTTCCGGGGTTGACGTTGTCACGTGACGCTTTGTAAACCAATGGGCGCGGCGTGGGAAATTGCGACTTCAGTGAACGAAAACTCAATAAAACGCAATTTCAATATAGACTCAGGAGTTTTAAAAACCGCACCACTGTGTTTTAAAGTCATTTTTGCTTGATTGTTTTGTGTTTTGTTAAAATCACGACCCGCATTATTATTTTTTGTCCCCTTGCGTGCGTTTAATGGTTATCTTTACAGATGCAGAGACGAGAACAAAAAATGTAAATAAGTGCCGCACAGCATTCTAAACGGGCAATATTCAGTAATGATTACGGTAGTAATCCCCCCCCCCCCCCTCTCCCCTCCCCCCCCCCCCGGACCGGTACACCCTCTGACGTCATCCCGTGGCTGCCAGTCTCATTCGATCACTCAACAAGGCTCATAAAAGGATTTATGCCTTCTGCAACTGTGACGGAAGGCTTCAAAGAAGCTTACAACGTGGTCCTGATGAGATTGTCAGCACAGCACCAGAGCAGCTTTATTGAATCCGGCCACAGCGATTAAATCTGACTCGTTACCAGAAGGCAATGTTTCATCGAAGCTGAAAACGTGTCTCAGAAATGTCTTCCAGAAAAGCTCCACGCCTCTGTTCAGCTGTCAAAGACAGTTTCAACACTCTCTGTTTCAAAACATGTTTTGTGACAGCAGCAGAAATCTCAGAAATGATAAAACAAACAATCGAAACCATTTTCACGGCAGCATTCCGTGAGCCGAGATAAAATAGCATTCTCTCAATCGCTGGACTGACTGAGCGACACGGATACACGCAGCGTTAGGGAATTTTACTTTATTAAACTGATTAGGCAAGCACTGAACTTTCTTAAATAACTGCATAAACTTTAAACATTCAAAAATGAAACTGTACAACAATTTATGAAAAACAATGTCCTTCTTGTTTTGTCTCCATCAACGTCACATTTTGAAGTCAACAACATAAAATGTCCTCTTTGCAGCAAAGACTATCTTCATATCCCGTCATCTTCGCCCACATATGGGCACGAGTAGAACGCTAAAAGTTCGTTCAAATTTATCTCCATTTTTCTTTTTCCTGCGTTCCAAGAAATGGCTGTAGGAATGCAACTCAACCTGGGAATTCTCATCTTAAATTCATGTTCAGCGGATGAAAGCCGTTAGCCGTCTGTTGATCCGTCGGGCGAAAAACTCCAGGGTTTTCACGCGTCGAAGAACGTGCCTTTACGCTCGCGTGTCCTCGTCCTCATTGTCAGAAAAACCGAAGGAAAGCGGAGCGAGACGAGAAACGCTCTGGGGCGTACAGTAGGTAGATCGGTTCATTAAGACGCAACAAGGCCCAGGCAGGAGGAGTTGGTGGGTGGACATGAGGAAGGAGGAACATTTTAAATCTTGAACAATCAAACTAAATAATTTCAGGAAGTTTTTTTTTTTTTTTTTGCTCCTAGTGTAAATTCTCTCTTTAAAAAACATGAACTTAAACATCTATTACACGTGATCTAAAAGTGTCCTACTCATCCGCCCCGGAATATGCTATTTAGTCTGTCCAGCTCCCTGCAGTTATCCATAGTCATAAGCTCCGCCTTCTTACGCATTCGGTCATCCCTGTATACCTTAGCGGCGTACAGCAGGTCTGTTTCTGCATGAGACAAACACAAAAACAATGATTAGATGACGTCTTGCTGCTTCTCCAGCACCCTCCTCCTCCACCCGTGCACACTCACTCGTCTGCCTCTCCTTCCAGCAGTTATTCCTGACGTTAGCGATGTAGTCTTCCTCGACATTTTTCTCAATCTGCTGCAGCGCCGAGCCTTTGAACTCGGACTTGAAATCTCTGGCGACGTAGAAGTCGACGCGCAGGTTTTCTGTCTGCCGTTTTACAGTCTGCCCCGTAGACCTGAAAGGGATGGCAAAAAGACTGTCATGATTTCCCCTGGGATGTTCTCTTTAAATCACACACTGGAGTGATGTCATGATGTCCGCTGATATGCTGAACCCTAAACACGGCATGAAAGCCGTGTGTGCGTGTGTGTGTGTGTGTACTTACGGTCTAGAATAGAGGCTGTAGGGGGGAGGGGACACCATCACCTGGCTCAGTATGGACACTAAAATCAGGACCAAAATGGGCATCAGCTGGATAAACATGGAGAAACCACCCTAGTGACAAAAAAAAAAAAGTACAGTTCAGCCAACGCATTGGTTTTTAGTCACACTTCAGTTCACATTCTAATTTACACTCGTGTAAATAAAATAACTTTCTACATACATCTCCCCTTTCTTCTGTCCTTTCTTGTCGGTGATCCGTCTGACGGCTGTAGCTCGTTCTGCCGTTGTTGAAAGTGTGCGGGCTTGCTGTCGGCAAAATAGGACGTGGGTCAAGATTCAATGCTGCGGAATGTCATCAATTACACCAACTCTCTCCATTCATGCTTTTCAGCATCTATTACGGGAGGAAAAACAGGCCTGGAAATCTCCGGATTCAACGGAGAGCTGAAAACATGTCATCTTCACATAAATTATGAGATCACTAACTAATAAACTGATTCTTGGGACACGTAAGAATGAAATCAACATTCTTGATACTTAAATGGGGCATGATGGATGATGAATGAGGGAATATTATTAGTAGATACGCAGGGGCTCACTCACAGGAGGGGAAGCCGCCACCAAAGAACATGTTGAAGAGGTCCTCCGGAGTGATGTCCGCCTCGAAGCCCCTGTGGAACTCAAAGCCTCCTCCGTGCGAGTGCCCCGAGCTGCTCGGCTCCTCTCCTCCCGTTAGGTCGTACTGCTGTCTTTTGTCCGGGTTGCTCAGCACTGCATACGCATTACCAATCTCTGAAGCAGGACACAGTTGATACATCAAAGATGGGGAAAAGCTATAGACACAAATCTTGGTTTTTTTTTCTCCCCCTATAGTATTTAAATATCATGCAAGCTACATTTTATCTGGAGATGACACCCCTCCCCTGATGGCAACCATATGTAAAAAAAAAAAAAAAAAAAGCTTAGTATAGTTACTTTTAAAGGCCTCGGTTGCCCCGGGTGCGTGGTTTTTATCCGGATGGAACTTGAGTGCTAGCTTCCTGTAGGACTTCTTTAGATCGTCATCACCGACTTCTTTACCGACGCCCAGCACTTCATAGTAGTCTTTACATTGCTTTATTCTGAAAGAGAGCAAAACTGAATGCAGCAGCTCGACCGACACAAACGTAAATGACATTAAAGCGCACACACCTCAGAGAAGATTAGTTTACAGCTCGACTAATCCTAATCATTTTTGAGGTTCTGTTCTATTAATTTGAAGTTTCCGTGCTCTCACAGACAGGACTGAGTGTTTAGAAAAGCAAAACTGGAAAATGATTTGAGTTAACTGGAATCTTTTGACATAATAGTACGAGTTGCCTTCCATTCGCCTGCATACGAGCAGCTGGGTCAGACTGAAACCGCACATTTCTAAAGACCTCCATGTTGTTTTCCACCATTTCACATTTGACTGGTGCTTATTAAAGATGTTATCAGTTTCCCTTGATTCTGCTATAAGTAGAAACTTAAATTAGCCTTTAACAAAACTTGTTTTTCAACCGTTCTCTGCTATCTCTTAACGTAAAACTGGAGCGTGTAATGATTAGCTGGAATGTAGTCCACACCTCTAAATACCGCTCACTTTTTCCCTCATGAGCAAGACACCATGGTGAAGAGGTTCCCATGGCGATGGAAGAGCGTGCATAAATTCGCAGCAAAAAACGTTAAGCTAAAGTATGACACAGAGCATTGCTTTCGTCTATGAAACACAGGGAAGCACCAAAAAAAGCTAGCCAAACTGGGACAAACAGCAGCGCCAACTAGTGGAGAGAGAGATACACAATGAAATGCTGAAATGGTCACCTGTGTACACCTTCCACCTGGTCTTTGCTGAAGACTTTAGCGGAGTCGCCACCTCCGGACTCCTGGCGTTCCCGTTCTGGATGAGCCTCGCTGCGTTCCGAGCTTTCTGCTGGCCTCCTGCGATACGCACCGTTTGCCGTTGAGCTGCCATTCTTTGTGAGCGCATCCAACAAAGCTGAGGAAACAAAAAGAGAGGGGAAATATAAATTAAAAATGATCAAAATCATTGCCACAAAAAAATATACAGGAACAATTGTGCAATTTTTCAGTTTTGATTTGATTTCAAGGTCCTAATTCAACACAATTTTGATTCTTTTCGAGGTTTAGTAAGAGTTACGATGCACACCTTTGTGTTCTACAGAATCAGAATGATGCTTTAATAATTGTTCGGCCCTTTAACGACTTGCGCAGCTACAATCTGCAGAAAATGTGATGCATAGCCACTTTCTGGCAGTGTCCATGAGGATTCTTGGTCCTTTCCTCTTGGGCGCAGGCTTCTATTTCTGTAATACACCTGTGATTATGTGCTGCAAGCATCTTCTTTTAATGCTAAGCGACATGTGTGGCACAAGCGCAGAGAGAGAACCAATATACACAGTACCAATAATACAGTACAGTGTAGTACTGTAGAGCTCAACTAGAAGAGCTAGTGAACAAAAACGAATAACTGCGTCTATCATTTGGGAATATTTTGGTTTCAGTATTGATGACACTGGAAAAAAAAAATCCCAGCTGGGATTTCGTGTGAATTTGTTGTCACGCAGACCTTGTCAGAGACCTTTGCAAGCACTGCCAAAAACTATATGACAAATAATCAGCCATTAAAAGCAAGTTAGAATAAAAGTCGCACTGAATCCAAAAGTGTGAGTTCACAGAACCACCGAGTGCCAAAGGTGTCAAACAGCACTGAAGAGTACAACTGTAAAGGAAGTAGTGCGTGTTCTTTTAGTGTTATTATACTAGTCTGTCTATTAATAGGATATAATTCTAGCAAGCTTTTTCTTTTCTGCAGGAATTGGTGCAAATTGCTCAGGCATTTCCACTGGTATCGCCTTACAATGCTGCAGCACCTGATGGAACATATCGCTGTTCGGGCCAGAACATATGGTGGCATTTGCCTGATAAAATTTGTTTGGTGTTGTGTGTAATTGTGTGTGTGTGTGTGTGAGAGAGAGCGAAAGAATGTTATGATGTCAGAGAGAGGGAGGATGTTACAATGTTAAAAATAGACAGAATGTTACAAGAACATATTTCATTGTCACAGAGAGACACTTCATGTACTTTTATTAAACTTTAAACTTCCCGCTGTGCGGGATCAAAGCAGTCTGCACCATTTCAACAAGACAAGGTTAGAAGTTAACCACCGTAAAGCGACTGATCCTCCATGTGCAGGTTCATCCGCAAGATTCTACAGTTTCCCAAAGTAGCCACTATTTTCATTCATCCAATGCTGATGCCCTGGAAGCATTTAAATATTGGCTTAGGCTAGACTTAGCTAACATTAAACCCCAGTTACACAGATCCACTTGCTTCATTAGCCTGTTATGCACTCATCCGAATCGTCCTTTTCACAACGGCACTAATCACGCAAGGTCAAATTCTTGCACATTGTAATTTAAACAAATTTAATTAAGATACTAATCAAAAGGGGACAGATCGTAATTAATAAGTGGCTCTTTGATGGCCTGACGTGTCACAGTTAGCAGGCCGGGACCAGTTTCCGTTCCTCTGGAAGGCTTTAATGTTTCACTGATAGCTAACAATTATTGACAAGTTACACCAGATGCTTGTTGAGAAATATAGCTAGCTAGTTAGCGAGCTAGCCAAGACACCGCTAGGTCCCCGACTTAACAAACGATAACTATAATGTTTACTACCTCATTTATTTATGTTTTGACAAATGCTAATTATAATACAAATGAGCTGTAGCTCGTTATCCAGTAGCCGCTAAGGTGTCAAACAGCTACGTGATGTTACCGAACGCCAGCTACTAGCTAGCATCAACGCTAAACTAGCCACGGCAGCCCCGAATGCTAAACCTCACCTCGGGCTCTGTCGGTTGGGTACAGCTTCTCTGCTTTATTAAGAAACTTCAAGGCTTTGTCTTTATCTCCAGCTTGGAACGCTTTCGTCGCTATATTGATACATTTTTCCGCTTCGTCCCTGTTTCCTTCCATCGTCATCCCTCTCTTCCGCCTTCGGCAGTCAGCTGACCATCTCCAACTCCACGTGGTCACCGGCACTGACAGCGGGGACAGCGCTTCACGTCTAACACGCTTTGATGTGTTTATTTTTTGTTGTCATTCACATGCGGCAGGACTTAAAATTATAGTCACGATAAAAGAATAGAAATAGAAAATATTTATTTATATATCTTTATTAAACGGTTTTGTTTCAGTCACATGGTATCACTTAAGCCGATGTGCGATAAGGGGCATGCTTGACCAAAGGCGAGTCCATGGCGTCGAGCGCTGCATGGATGCGGAAGTGAAGCCTCGACTCCATGTTGTAGTCTTTGTAGTTCACCCTACAAATGAGAGCACGCATTAGCCCTTTGCAAAATTGCAGCGCATGTCACACAGATTACAATTGCTGCTGTTTTTTTACAGGGCAGTTCATAAGTTTTTGATGATATTAAAACACATTAATAAAAAGAAGTACATATGTGGAACAAAACACTGGGCTCCTTGGACTAGAAACACTTACTTGGCATTTTCTATCACAGTGATGGCCATCTTGGTGTCACCTTTCTGCTTGTGCAACAAGCCTAACTCGAACATGGTAAATGGCACCAGGTAGCTGTCAAACTTTATATCATTCTCACTGCACAAATAACAGAAAATTAAAGCGTGCGATTAAAGTCAGATTCAATTGACATTCTCTATTTAAACTTAAAAACAGGAAACAAGAATGCAAACCAATATTTATGACTTTCATAAACATAAGAAAACAAATTAGTACACCATGATGTCTAACCACAAAGTTTGTTAAACTGTGGAAACATTATGACTATTTTCTTTTCTAAGTTAGGAACCTGCATACTGTAAGAAGGTGACTGTTCTGACAGCGCCGCGACTGTTAAGACCAACCTGGCAATGACCCGATTGAAGCAGAGCTCAGCCTGGACCAGACACCCCAGCTGTTTCAGACACAGGCCCTTTAGCAGCTGGACCACACACTGGTCATCCAGGTGATACACGGATGGATCTACACGGGGAATAAAGTTACTGCATGCACAATAAAGGAAACTTTAAATTTCTGTCCTCCTCCTTACTTTGGTCATTTCCAAGTTGCTCCTCTGCTTTCTCCAACGTGGACAAAATGAGTCTAGTCAACTCGGGTCTTTTGCCGACTATTGTGAAACCATTCCACACGTACATAATTTCCTTTCGAAAACAAAATAGTTATTTTTAAAATGAGAACTGGTTTGATAACCATGTATTGCTATTTCTTACCAAAGCAGGAACAACCAACTTCACAGGGTTATCAGAGAAGTATCGCTGAGCCTTCTTTGCTGCAAACTTCTCTGTTGGAATCGATTTTCCAGCAATCCTCAGTCTGAGACCGTCCACTTGCCTGCAACCCACAAGATGCCCCAGTTACCGTACGCTACGACGAGTGCAGCACTTGCAGCCGAACTGTGGGCGATGATAACGATGTTCTTGAGCACACCTGAATAATTCGACCACATTTTCTCCCAGTGCAGTCACTTCTTCATCGGGTAACATGCTTAAGATGGCAGCTTTCTGGAAAACATAGATGGCCTACAAGAGCCGTGTAAACCGGTCATAAGAGGTTAAACACACACACACACACACACACATAGCTTAACATCAGGACAAACGGTTACACAATTTACCTGTGACCATTTGCTCTCTTTGCTGAGCAGGTCGGCATATCGATACGCCTCCTTCCAATTTAGCTCAAAGGAGTAAGCCCACATCAGCTCCCAGTAACACAGGTGCTGAACCTGACGCCACTCGTGCTGCGCTGCAATGCATGCCAGGAACTTCTCCTGAGCCTGCAGAGAGACAGAATAGGTGCACAGTTTTCTTTCAAAACAAAATAGATTATTACTACAGTACTGAGTACTCACAAATGTGAAGTTCCCCTTGAGCAAAGCGATTCTTGCAGTGTAGAAAAGCATGAGGGCTCCCTGTGCATAAGAAACAAATCCATAATAATAATTAAGTTTCAATGAAGGGTGCAAAACAAAACACATTTTCCATCAGAATCAGCCATTTCTTTTTTTTTTTATAAGAACAAAAACGCGTTTACATTTGGGAACCTCTCATTGTAGGGCTTCAGCAGCACCTCAGCCTCCGTCAGGTTCCCATCACCAATACCTGCCCAAGAAAGACGGAAGGGCAAAACAAGGATTTTCAAACCATTAAAAAGTCCTATACAGAGTAATAAACTGCTGTTTATTGACAAATGAAGAAGGGATTGAAATATAGCAGTTTTTCTCACCCAGAATCACTGTAATGTAGAGATGAAACATCAGCAGGGTCAGGGTGCTGAGGATAGAGCGCAGGCTGTTGCTGGATGCTCCCTGTCTCAACTCAGACAAACCAATTTCCTGCAATAGTGACGATGCCACATAAGATCAGTTTTACAACTAGTATTAGGACTTCTCTTAAAAAGAAAAGAAATGGGCTCCATCTTTGCAAATAAATTGATTTGCGCATACCCTATCCCCTGAGAAGCCCAAAAACTCCATCAGTCTGAGGACTCTGGATGGAAAGAGAGAAAGCATCTAAAGAAAATGGGAGAGAAAAAAACAACTAATCCTCACGTGACTTATTGGTAAATCTTTGTTCATTCCCATTTCATTGACCTTCTATGTCACACAGCAAGACATCTACGCAGGAGAAAATGAAAGCCTGGACATACAATATGGCTATAAAATGTGATGTAAACTCTGTTTTAATAATGATGCTGCCTCCTATGGCTCTCACCAGGTTAAATGATCCAATGCCCATGTTGATGCCACCCTTAAAATGAGAATATGTGGGCCTCTGCACCTCCGTGTCTTTTGTCACATCTGCAAAAGCCTGGCAATCCCTGGCAGGCGAGACAACACAGTAAAAAACATTAAATTCTCCGGTTTATGACTACAGCATTGCATCCTCTTACTTGTAAATCTGGTAGCTGTTTCGCATCCTCATCCCTCCTTTGATGAAGCCAATTATACTCTCATCCAGGAACGAGAGAACCCCCTTCTGCAGGAGAACTTCAGCGTAGCAGAGCTCTGCGTGCATCTCAACTGTCGACAAGAACGTCACACGCAAAGTTAAGGAAATATAACGCAGCAATGTGCATACCGATTACATTTTTTAGATCCATGAACATTGTTGAAAATCCAATGCATCTTGACATTTTTACAATCTCAGCTGCACCAAACTCCATTTTTAATCGACCATCCTTTTCTCAATGATTCCCCTTTATGGTGAAGTCAAGAGGCTGCAGGAGTTCATCGCTTACCCTCCGTAGGCTTCTCAGCCGGTGTCCGATACCACAGGCTGGTTATGGTCTCAATTATCCCAGTTTTTTTCCGGAATCTAAGATCACATATTACATGGGGATAAATTCAGACGGATAGCGCCTCAACTCTTGAAGAGGCGATCAATGGATCAATGACCATCCCACACGTTGATGATAGTCTTAAACGGGTTCATTTTTAAATGATTGAAACCTTTGGCATGTCTGCAGGGATTCGCCCAGTGATGTCATCGCGTCCTCCATGTCCTTCGGATCAAACGTCATCCCTGCCTGCATTACCAAGATGCTGCTGTAGCCCACCGCGTGGTACATGCTCTCTCTCCTCCTGGAGAGGACAAATGCAATTATGCAACCGTAGTTGTATTTCAAATCAACAGTGAGGCACAACGTAACGGTTGGTAACTTACCAGGGTTTTAAGAGAGCCAAAGCATCGGCAAACTTGTTGGTCAGAAAGAGTTCAAGGGCGGCGGTGCAATCCTTCAGCGCAAGCTGCAAATCCATCTTAGGTGACCTGAATAAAAGCGTGCCAAATTTGTCATGAGACCTTCAGAGATTTCAGTTAATCCCCTCTAGTGCTGTAACAAACCAGGGCAAATTGTTGATCGTCACACTTTTATTTATTTTTAATTTTCAGATTACAATCAGCCCGTGTTATGTATGACACACTGGGACAGCATTTGTGGTATGATCAAAGGACAGGCCGGTTTACCTACCTGAACAACATTTAGCTAGCACATCACGTCAGTCGAGATATTTTGTGTGTGTTTGTCTGACAATTTTACTTTTACAGTTTATAAGGGCGATGGTGGCGCAGTGGTAGGGAGGGTCGTCCTATGATCGAGAGGTTGGCAAGAGGTTGGCGGTTCAATTCCCGGTTCAGGCACACGTGTACACTATCGTTGTGTCCTTAGGCAATACACTTCACCCACGTTGCCTGGGCGCGTGCGGTGACCAGCAGCAGACTACAGTTAGACTGGACGAGGGACAAAGTCAGTACCGGGCTTGCTAATATGATGACACGATAATTATAATTCCTTCATCAGCTGCTTATCCAAATTCGGGTCACGGGTTTTGCTGGAGCCCATCCCAGCTGACTATGGCCGAAAGGCGGGGCACACCCTGGAGGAGTCACCAGTCCAATCCAAATTGTCTATTTTTTTAGCGGCAGCCAGAAGCCGGAGAACCTGGCGGAGAACCCACGCAGAAACGGGGAGAACATGCACACCTCCTCACAGAAAGACCCAAGGTGGAATCGAACCAAGGGCCTTCTGTCCACCGTGCTGTCCTCTATTAGAATTATTGTAATAATTGTTTGCTTTTGATCATTGCTACTGGCGTGAATGAAGCACATGCAACACGTAGCTTAGCAACTTGACTGAGGGAAGCGCATTGTATCCTGATTATGTTTTTATTTTGACACCACTTTTGTTGTCGCTTTGCTTGATGGTCACATGAGAAAGTGTGGCTGGTTGAACTTGGTTCTTTATTCTGTGGCGACGACACGCAGTGGCCGATTGCGATGTAGCGTTCCGTCACAGCGTCGCCAATCTGAGGCAGATTAACTGGGGAGCACAGCGCTAATACACAACTGTAGGTGTGTAATCCAGTCAGAAACCACATGCATCAGACAGCAAGGAAAATAAACGTCTGGGAAATCAAGAACATCAAAATCAAAAAAGCCCAGTTCTCTCTACAGAGTCATAATCGTGTGTAAATATTTGTATTCATGGGTTAAAGAAACAAACAAATACATTCAGACATCATCTGTTGCATTTTTGACATGAACGCCGTTTGAAAGGACTGTAATATTTACATTGTTGCATGCATTATTATAATCATTATCACCATCAACAAACACACTTACATTGCATCCTCGCTGGAATTGCTTAGATCCATCTGAAACAGGGGGGGGGATACAATACAACAAAGATGTGTCACAAATCCTGATAACACTTAAATTTGCTTTTCCTTCATTAACATCTATCATTTCAGAGCATTTTCCATCTCCCCGCGCGCAATTAAGTTCATTCTGGTCACCTGTGTCGCTGCAGTCACCTGCTCCTCGATTGAAGGCAAATGTTTGGTTTCCGGTTTGCATGAGTTTATGCATTTCCGTGATTATTAAATTATGATACAGAACCAGCATCATTCAAACCACAACGTTGACATTCAAAAGGAAAACATAGAGAGAAAAAAGCTTTGCCCTAAAACATAACCAACCTGTTGTAGTGATTTTTCCATCGCCCCCATTTTCAGTGTCAGTTCAAAAGCAGCTGATGCCTTTTCCTTATTGGAAGTTAACTAATCTCTGTTGTTGCAGGACTTTTCCCGTCTTCCAAATGCAGCACTGAGTCCACATCTCCCGATATTTATAATGTAACATGACAGTAGGGGGCGAGGTTTCCAACATCAGCCCACAAACGTCTCCTTATCTTGACGCATTCGCAGATATTTTATTCCCCTTGAACTTTGAGCAACCTTTTTTTAAATTAAATTCTGAATGACTCATCTGAATCTGCACTCATCAAGACAACGAAAACTTTTGCGAATGAATACGTGATTCAACTGCAAGTGAATATCCATTATATTCACCCATACTTTATATAAACCGGATGTGTGTATAACATTTACTGTATTTAAAAATGAAGGTCAAGTTCATTATATTTATCACTTTGAAATGCAATGTTTTTTTATATCATTTTTATTAATTGTATTTCTATGCATTTCATTTGTTTTCATTGCGGAAAACAAAAATGAAAAAAAAAACACGTAGTTTTTTTTTTTACCTGAATGAGCCTCGTCGCTCGTCGTAAAAACTACATTACCCGTCATCCTTCACCCACTGCGCAGTTACAGTGAAAAAAAACAAAACAAAAAAAATGGCGGCGAGCAGGACGCCGACAGATAGCGAAACAAACATCCCAGACCACGAATACGTCGACGTCAACACCAAACCATTTCACATCGGCTCTTTTAGAAACGAGTGGCTGAAGAGACTGAGGCCGAGCGACTACTCCTACCGGGGGGAGGACGAGGACACGTTTCACGCCCGGTTCGCGACCGACACGGGGATCAGCGCGGAGACCCTGGAGGAACTGAAATCCATCTGCAGGTACGAAGGCTAATCCTTCTGTTTGCTAACGGGAGGGTATTCCTCACCAGGAATACGCATGAAAATGTTCCTGTTCGTGGGGTCTTTACATTTCCTGTGTGTCACGAATCAGTGACTCTTCGGCAGAGGTCACTGAGGAGGTCAAGAACCTCCCAAACATGCAAAAAAAAGGGGCATATATTGTCAGATATTCTTAGGAAGACTCTCCAAATCATGTAAAAAAAAATGGTTCTAGCTTCTACAACATCCTGCCTCTCCAACTGCGACACTTTTATTTGACATTGTTGTACGGTAGTGTTTTAGCATTTCGGTGATGGAGGATGACTTTTCTGTTTTTAACCATCTCTGCCTCTGACTTTCATGACTTTGTTTCCTTTCTTCAAGCCCAGATTCCCTCCATTGCCATCCTCAAGATCAGCAGCCCGATCCCAGCGTCGTGCCTCCAGACTCAACTTTGAGAACGCTCGTGTATGACCCTTCCCTTCGCTTGTTATAATTTGCGCTGCCATAAGAGAAACGGCGTGCGGACGTGTTCAACGCTGTCATTGTTTTGTTTTTTTGCAGACAGAGAAAAAAGCGACAGACTTGCAAAGCTTCGTCGAAGGGCGCCAAGAATCGACACGATCGCTTCGCAGAGGAACTGGTGGGTTTGTTCAGGATCCGCCCGTGGGAATAGTTTAGTGGCCTCCAGCAATGTGCATTTATGAATATGTCATGTCTTCTCTCTACGCTTGGACTGCAGGAGCGTCTAACTGTTGGCGTGATGGTCGAGTCAGTGGAGGACATGATCCCTGAAGGAGAGGTCATTCTAACCATCAACGTCTACTACCCATCCATCATTGAGAATGTGAGCTTCTTGCCCAAAACCTCGAAATCTACAAGTCTAGAATTGTCAATTGTGCTGAGATTTCCTCTCCCCACCACCACCCCCCCCACCCAGTATAGCAAAATCAGACCCTACGTGACTCTCCTAATGACGGGCTCGCACAGCTTGGCAGATCTCAGGGATGGCATCTGCTGCATCAACGACTTGCAAATCTGTGGAGAGTTTAGCAACACGCCGGGCATGGCTCCGGACTTCATCAGCAAAGTAAGGACGTGTGCAGTGAGTCCAAAGTCGCACGTACTCCGTGAGATCTGAACATACTGCGCATCCGACGTAGGATGTGGGTTCTGTATCCATCCATTAGGGGTACGCTAAAATGTCATTTCGGGTCAGTTTATTTTCGGTACATGAATGGCAGAAAAGAATGACTTAAAATGCTTTTATGTTTAAGAATGCAAACAGTATAATTTGTATAAATAATCCTGTGTTGGTTGTGGTTGAGTCGTATTCGGTGACTGGTTGTACTTGAATCTTGTATTTTGTATTTCAGGATCATTTCAAGTCGGCTTTCTTCTTCTTCGAGGGTGTTTTCTACAGAGACATGCGATTCCCAGAGTGCCAGGACATCAGCATGTACGTCTTTACATGGCTTTATGTTATTACTTAAATTAACCCTTTATAGGGCACTCATCAGAATGCATGTGAAAACTCAAATGATCAAAAATAGTCACTCACCCCATAAAGGGTTAATTCTACTCAATTTGAAACATTGCTTTTATTTCCACCGCTGTTGCTTAAAGGGGGACATGTTTCTACACTAATATTTGGTGGTTTGGGGTCATTAGCAACCCCAAAACTGCTAAATCAAACCATCCAGTCAACCCCAAAACTGCTAAATTAAACCATCCAGTCAATCCGGCGTAGTTTGCGTCGTTCTGTAATCAATATGTGACCTTTTAAGAAACCAAATTGATAAGACGAGAACAAGCACGTCTTTATTTTACAGGACTTTATACTCCTTGTGATTCCCGTTCTCATCAAGCTGTTGCATTGAGCAGAACACAGAGCACAAACGACCAGGATCATTATCTTTGATGGGAATCATTGCATTGACCTTCCTCCGGTCACACTGAGAGTCGTCTCCCAACTGAAACTGTGCTCTCATTGTTGTCATTCCCCGGAGTCGTATTTCCAATTAACCTCGTCCATGAGAGAAAAGCATTCAGTCGTTTGAGGAATAAACAAAACCCCACATTGTTTCTTCCCGAGTGGGGGGGTGAACCAGCGAGACGGGGATGCATCAGTGAGGAGTTTGAGGGGGGGGGGGGGGGGATATTGTACCTTACAGTTTACAATAAGCTGGAGAGCAACACACTCAAAGGCGACACAAATGTAGTCTCTTTCTTGGTATTTGATCATTACTGATAAAAAATGTTTTGCATCAGGGTAAGTAATGACCTTTGAGGGGAGTGGGTTTCTGACCGACTTGCTCAATCCGGAACATTAAAGAATTGCATGAATTCCAGACGGCGTGCGTGTGACGTACTTTCTGCGTGTTCACAGGACCGTCATCGACTGGGCAAAGAGCCACGGCTTCCCGTCCTCCGGCCAGGCCAACATGGACGACACGAAGTTCGTGGATCTGACTCTTAAAGTGGGTTTCCCATACCTCTACTGTCACCAGGGAGACTGTGAACACATCGTTATCTTCACAGACATCAGGTTAGTGAAATGCGTTTACTTATTTAGCACATCAAATGTCACGGAAAGCGCCCGTAAATATGAGAAATATTTTAACGCTGTAGAAAGTCGCTTGTTTCGGATGGATCCGTTGAGTCAAAGTATCAAATATACCTCATCCCTCTCCTTCCACATTCTCCAGGTTGGCCCATAAGAACGACTGCTTGGACAAGAAGCTGTACCCACTAATGACGCACAAGCACCGCTTCACCACACAGAAGTGTGTCGTTTGCCACGTCTTCATTGGACGGTGAGTGAACGCGGCGGCGCATCGGCAGCTTCGATGTGAAGTAAAGCACAAGTTGAGCGTCCCGCTCTCTCTCCAGATGGCTCACGACCAACGACCGGTTCGCTCCGAGCGATCCCTGCCTCTTCTGCGACAAGTGCTTCCGGATGCTCCACTACGACGATAAAGGGAAGAAGCTGGGAGACTTCCTGGCCTTCCCATACGTGGACCGAGGAGCATTTAACTGATGCGCCTCGTTTGAGCAGCTTCGGGTTGCAGATTACAGTTTTATATTTCAAAAAGAACTGTTACACATTTGAGAAACATTTTCTTACGTTCTCTTGTTTGAAATAAATATTTACTGGAAAATAATGAAGCTTCCCAGAAAAAGCTTATTTGTTCCCTAAAAAGTGATACGATGATGCAATTCCTGTAAACTGTTATCCAAGTTCGGTGAAGTGTTTCTGGACCGATGACGCATCTGTGGCGGCAGGCACTAGTGGCCGTGTATGGGATTACAATAAAAAAATAAATGCTATTTAAATATATGCACAGACACAAAAGGATGGCTTTTGTCTATGAACTACTTTATTATTCTGAAACAGCTTATCATAGGCACGAAAAATACTTATTTACATCTATGTTAAAAACAGAGGGTTGAGCAAACCGTAGATTTTTATCTGTGGGGCTATGCTGCGACAGAGTCGTAATGCCTCGAAACCAGAACTAAATCAATGGACAGCGACTTAAAAAAGTGGAGCGTCTATATTCAGAGCCAGATCTATAAATTCTTGGCCTTTTTAATTTATTTATTGTAGCCTTCACACTGAGACACGAAGATAGACGGTACACAAGTTAAAAAAAATAAAATATGCAGTCAGTTTCCGAGTGGGGGGGTGGGGGCTCTTTGCACAGAAACCAAACGACAAACTGCTACTTGTTACCGGACACGAAGGAATGATTGGATGAGAGATCTCGAGTCAAAGCTTTGAAGACAGCAGCAAACATCCTCTTTTCTTCAAGCCGACTCTTCCTGAGCTTTCGGGCTGCAAAGACAACAAACGGGATCGTCGGTTAAATCATCAGAGCAAAACAGCCGGCCTCCGGCGTGTCTGAAAAGCGGGGAGCACCGGTACCTGGAATTTTCTCCGACTGAGGTCTCAAGAACCTTCGTCCTCTCGGATTCCTGGTTCTTCTCAACGGTCTCGCCATTTGACAGCTTGTCTTCAGGCGGCACAAAGAGAAACACAGACTTCAGTCATACGGAGAACCCACAGCAGCACGTGACGACAAGTCAGGGTCCAGACCTCTACGGGGGATAAATTACATTTTACGTTGATTGGGCATGCCCTGCTCTAATGGACCTTTCACAGACACTACCTTTAGGCAAAAACAGTGCATCGATTGAGAGAATGAATGGGGGGGGGGCGGGGATTATTCGGCTGCAGACATCAGATGAGAGCGTTATGAGTCTACTGAGAACATCGACCACAGGCGTCCTACGAGGGAACTGAAGAGTTCAATGTCTCCGTTCCTTTTCGGGTTTACAACATGACCCAGCTGCTCATAATTGATTCAGCATCAAGCAGCAGACCGGGTCCCATGACGCAGCCCTCATCGCCGGGGCGACGCACCAGCGGTTCAACCGTGCTTTGGTGAATCAATCGCTGAAGGAGAAGCTGATTGGATTTGGGTGGCCGGATGATAGTTTGGGTTAGTTCCTCTTTAAGTTTCTCTTTCGCCGTGCGCCAGGAAATGGAGACGACGCTCCACCTGCACACGTACGGAAACACTTCAATGATCTTTATCACAACCCCCCCCCCACACCCCCCACACACCCTACACGACTATCAAATTTCATACACATCGGCCAATAATCAACAGATATTAATATTCCGAAGCTCCTCTGACTGCAACGCTACCGAAAATCTCAAACTGATCCCTAATCCAGGATCTCTTCTGGATCATCTCCAGAATTGAGTCGTTTAAAATGTCATCAAGATCCGTCCAGAACGTTTTGCTACCAGACGCCGGCGATGATGATGCTTCACGGGTACCTGAGCTGTATTCCTTGGCTTGCTCCACTCTTTTCAGCGCTCCTTTCTTGGCTTCCTCGTGCTGCCGCTGCTCAGCCAGAGACTTGTTGAGCACCTGGCTGAGCACGCAGTCGCCCTCCCCCACCAGGAACATGCTCTTAAACTTGTTGTACAGCATGGTGGCCTTGTCCACGATGTCCTGGCTGGCCTTGAATCGGCGAATCTAGAAGACGGAGGGAGAGAACGCACTCAGGAACGGAGCTTGAAGGCGCCCCCCCCCCCCCCCCCCCCCCGACGCGGCTTGGAGGCTTGACCTTTTTGAGCGTGGCGATGAGCTCGCCGTGTTTCTGGAGGTGCTGTGTCGTCACTTGGAGGGCGCTGAGCTCATCCAACACGTCCAAACACTTCTTGACATCCTTACCGGGTTGGGAGCGGGAACACCGAGGGGGATAGAACAAGAAAGCGACGATGATGAGGAGGATGGCGTTTAGGCAGTCCATTTTTAATGAGCACTTTCCAGTATAATCGTGTTTCTCTTGTGGCGGGAGGTTTCCGAGATGCTTCGAGATGAAAATGTATTTTCACGGACAAAACGTTAGAATGCGCAGCAGAACCTGAATGGCTTTAAAAAACAAAATTATTCAATGCTTGAAAAGCAGCAAACGCACGAGGATGCGTTTAGAAACTGAGCGTGATTTCACGGAACTTACAGGGTTGTCGATTTTCAGTGAAATCTTGATCTCGCTGTGGAGCCTCTGGAGTCTCAAGTCGGTGGATACTTCTGCGGAGCAGAGAACAGGAAGTGAAGGGATTACCTAACGGCTATTTGTAACAGAACGTCAATAAAGGCTGTTTTTTCTCTGTTTAAGAAAATACATTTGGAGTTATTTCGACCGCTTGCGTCTTTGCCGCCCGTGCCGTCCTTACGCTCTGTTGTGTTTTCAGTGATAACGCCATGGAAACCATAACCTCATCTTGTTCTACGACAGCGTGACTCTGCCCAGTTTGTTAAAATAAATAAATAAATAAAAAAGCCATCTTTTAGATCCATGCCCGACGGCGGCGAGGCAGGATGTAAAGCTCATGTAGCTGGTTGCCATGGCAACACACCAACCACACCGTTTTGTAATTTCCAGTGTGACACACACAGTTCACCAGTAGCACTCACCCTTTTTCTTGACTCCTGTCCTCTCCTCATTTTGCTTCACATCGTCTTTGTTTGACCTGCAAAACATTTATATTTTATTCCCCCCCCCCCGATCAAATCAGAGCCTGGATTTTTAAACTGGGATCTGTCGGAGGGACCAGGAGAAGGAACGCAGGTATTCTAGGTATATAATTCTGCACTCACTCCCTCAACTCATCTGCTTTCCGCCGCCGCGCGTCTTTGTCACCGTCGGGGTTTTGCTGTTTCTTTCTGCCTTTGTTTTTCTGCGAATAACAGAAGTGAAAAAAAAAAAAAATCACATTCCGAAGACCAGATTCAAACCGCGGAGGGCGGAACACCTGCCTCTTCGTCGTCGGAGCCCGAGGAGGTGCCGTCCTTGGGCGGCTTCTTCTTCTTGGATTCAGGCTCCTGGGCGTCTGCATCCTTTCCTTTGCCCTCATCCTCCTCTCCACTTCTGGATTTGTCCTCCGCTGCTCTCTTTCGCTTTCTGTCGGACTCCGTAGCGTCCCTACACGGGAGGAAAGGATTCCGTTCAGATCCACGCCGTCAACTAGGAAATCAGTCCTGGGTCCGACCAGATGGTAGCCGACCTCCGAGACTGGAAACTGCTCCTCTTTATCTTTCGCTCTCAGTGTACTCATTCATAGCTTAAAGCTTTCAAACCAATCTGTGTGTGGCTCATTTCATCATATTTACATTTCACTTCCTGAGCCTTGCTGCTCCTGCTGCTGAAGCAAAAGTAACTTCTCACTTTTGGGCTTCCTGCCTCTTCGTTTTGGACCCTCTGCAGCTGAGTAGGACACACACACGCACGCACACACACACACACACACACACACACACACACACACACACACGCACACACACAAAAACAGATTCAAGTAAAAGGATGGCTTTATGCTCATAACAAAAGATAAAATGTTTTACAGTACATTTAAAGTGATGCCATTCTCTATCACTTCTCACCTGTGGGGCTAGCAGGACTAGCGGGAGCGTTGTCTTTTTCAGTGTCTTGCTCAACATCACTCTTAATAAAAAATAAATAAATCATTAATTCAATAAATAAATAAAAGACTTGAATATAAACGCAGTAATTAATCCTCCCAACCTTTTTCTTTCTTCCTCTCTTGGGTTTACAGACTTCTGATTCCGGCTGCGCTGCGCCCTGAATCGTGACACATATGGTTAATTACAGGACAATTTACAAACCGGTAAACCGGTACACGACCTTTGGCTGTACATGACCTTTGGCTGTACACGACCTTTTCTTTAGATTCACAGACAGCTGCTAAAAAACCGAAAGCCAAGTGGACAAATAAGCAAATATTCAGTCTTGAACGACTGAATGCGTTACTCGTTATTCTGTCAGCACATTTTAAATGTTACTGCAAATACCACCATCTAGTGGACAAAGGTCATTTTGCATTTTCTTTGTACGCACCATTGTTTCACTCCACTGTGTCCAAACACACACACACACAGAACGCGGTATTTACTCCATGATCTGGGGAAATAAGCAATCTAAAAAAAAATAGCAAACAAAGTGCTGTTTTCATCTTTGTGACCTTTCTTGATACTTGAGGCTTTAAATGGTTCATTTCAGCAAATAATCAACTGATACAATTTTTTTTTTTTTTTAAATTGGCTTATCAGAAGTTCATTTGTAGTTTTAAGAACTGCAGAAAAGACACGGGATACCAAAACATTTTTTTTTGGTTTTTGCCTTTAACAACTATTTATACTCCCTTACAGCTGTGAGCAACTCCAGTTTCTGGAATCCTGAAAAACAGCAAGACTCTTTCTAGACATAAACTGAGGTAAAACTTACCATTCCCCCAAAGCACACAGAGAGCCATGCAAAAAAAAATGAAAGCACACCAACTACCAGTCGCTTTGTTGGATGCGCATCCAGGAGGCAGGACAAGCATCAACCGAGTCATCAGGGTGGCCTCACAGGAGAAGAAGACTCGCTTTCACGGCAAACCTCGCTCCGACCAAACTATCCGGCACCCTCGCGTGTTTCTGGCCACCAATAAGAACTCAGAAACAAACCACCAGTGTTTGCATGCTTCCCCGTGGAAATGGGACGAGGTGACCTGCACCGATTTATGGCATCCCAGCATGCAAAGTACGTACATCCTGGTTCTGAGGACCCTGCTCAGAGATCAGAGACCCCTCCTCCTCCTCCTCCTCCATCTCCTCCTCCTCCTCCTCCTCCTGCTCAGCCTCACTTCCTGGAACCTGAATGCACCCAAGACACAGCATAGGATGCAGCGTGGTGGGGGCTAAACGAGTCTTGAAAGGGAGAAAAGTTAGCGAGCAGCCTTCTGTTCCACAGAGGCTGCTGTTGCACTCATCGATCCGACGGTCATCGTCCGTGCCGATTCGGACTTCGGCGCTAATCAAATAGACGAGCGTGCAGAGCAGAGGAAAACACGGCAAAAGAAGGACGAAGCTGACAACACAAAGCAGTGAGGCGGTCGTGGGCGTGTATTTCCTACAGGGGGCAAAAACGTACTTTGGATTTGATCCCCTTGTCGTCGGCGTCCTCGTCCCCTCCCGGGCTGCAGTCTGAATCTTTTTCAGCGAGAGTCTCTGGGTGCACCGGCTTTAAACAGAAGAACAATTTGGATTCAAAATAAAACAAAGTAGGCAACCCCCCCCCCCAACATCGTATGCCACAGGATCGGGGGTGCAGGCTCGGAGGATTACCTTGGGCGCCGTCAGATCGACCTTCGGGTTGTTCTCGATCTCCCACAGGCCTTCGTTGAAGCCCTTCCTCTTGTTGGGCTTGGCGTACTTCTCTTTGTTGAGCTGGTATGGGTAGATATCTTTGGGGCCAAGAAACGCACTGTTTGAATGACAACGGTGCACATTTCATTCATTCCGATGCGAGGCGGCGGCGGAAAGAGGCCGAATATTTATTCGGCCACTCGGGAAAATCTCTTTGTCATTAAATGAACAAAACGCTGAGCAGAGGAAATGAAACAAAAGCCTCCTTTGCTGCAAGTTACGAACGTTTCATGGGTGCCGAAGAAGAAGATGGGGAACTTGATATTGGAGAGCTTCACAGCGCCATCGGGGACTTCATCGATCTGGTGGAGATAAATAAATAAAGTCTATTTACTCGTAAACAACAACAAGTCACCCCCCCCCCCCCCAGATGATGGGGCAAAACGGTGACGGTCTGAACGTACTCTCGCAGGCCAGTGTGGATAGCCCTTCATTTTAGCAAAGATCAGGTCTCCGGGTTTCCAATCTCGAGTCATGCTGGAAAAGAAGTGAACAGAATAACTTCCATTGATGCACATAAATGGAAGTCTAAAGGACCCCCCCCCCCCCCCCCATCACCCACACAGCCACGGTTCATCCCAACATGACGGTCACGATCAGCCTGACGGACAGACAGAATGCAAACTAGCTAACCAGCTGGTTTAACGAACGCGGATCACTAGTTAGCGCAGCAGACAGTCATGCTAGCTCGACCGCAGCGAAGCGACGGCCGTTCCCTTCACGCACCTGCTGTTCGGAGAAGAACGGAACAGGAGCGGGACAGTTCGGTCCGGCGTTGTTGTCTATAGGAGGAACGCACGGCGGGCCTCTCCCTCAAAGCCGGATGCACGTTTTCCGCTCCCGCGCAGGACGTCAACAGGAATGTACCATTTCCTGTTAGGACGAGGGGGAGTTCGTTTTAAGGCCATTTGTTTTTTTAATTAATTTATTTTTATATATACCAATAGATAGAGTCAAACTCGTTGAAATCTTTACAATATTATAAATGCTTTAAAGTTAAAGTGCCAGTCATAGATATATTATTAACCGTAAGCTTTTGTAATATTTACTATGCGGAGCATCCAGCTGTTACAAAGATCGTCAATACTTTTTTTTCTGTGGAAAAAGTGGGCATCGATTTGTGCGCATGCGCTTTTGCCATATTGTTTGCAACCAGAATCACAGTATTTTCAGGCTTTGATTCATAAACTCGATGGAGCAGTCCTCCAGTAACACCCACTTTCTAAAAATATGTGACTCGTGGAATCCTAATTTAGAATTTTTGATTTTGTACGCGTATCAGTGGTTGACTTGTGGATCTCGTACGTAAGACCCGCCACACCTAAAATAGTATCAGAGTGGGACGTCTGCAGCTGGTCGGGTTGGTCCTGATGCTGAGGCGGATGCCGGATCCATCTTTCACAACCATTTATATCTGGAGCTGCAGAAATAATGTTGGTTCTTTTCTGAAACACTACGAACGTCACGCACATTCTTTGCTGACTATTGTTACGCTGTGATCCCAAATGCTGGACCAAATGTCCCCTGATCTTTTTAATTCATGATATTATAATTTATTACTCAGGATTAGCGTATCATACCTTGCATGTAGCATTGATAGACAAATGATGTACAAAATATCGACTATAATAATCAACTGGTTGTTATTGAGTGACCTCTTGTGGCAGTAAACAACAGTGATTGATTGCTGACCGTTTTTAGTATTTGTTTCATAAAGTTTATCCCACAGAGCATTAGAACTGTAACCTACTTTTTAATAGAAAAATTAGCAGAAGGTGGAGGCGCATTAAGGTGACTTAACATTTATGGCCACACCGACAAAACAAGCAAACCTTCATGCGTTCAAGTCTATCCATCTGTGTGTGTTAAAGACAACAGAAGACACTAACAGTTGAAGGACAGACTCATCCTCCACAGGGTCCCAGAGCAAAACAAAAGGAGACAAGTAAGGTGGAGCCCAGGTCCATGCCCAAGAATAACTCGCAGGTGCTACCAGCCCCCCTGCCCAGCCTGTGGGGTGAGAGACCTTCATTGTTGGACCCCAGCCAGCTCAGTGGGGGTTCCTGCTCAAACACACTGCTGGAACAGAGGCCAGTGATGGAGCTATAGACAAACGACAGTGTGTGTGTGTGTGTCTGTGGATATGAATGCGAGTGTGCATCCTTCACAATGGCAGATGAGGTGTTGGCAGAACATCCCAAACCGCTCCGTCTCAGAGGGCCACAAAAGTCCTGTTACCCTTCCTGGCTCATTTGTTAACCTGCCTCTCATTTTTGCAGCATTCCACACACACACACACACACGCACACACGCGCGCACACGCACACACACTCACACACACACAGGCGTTGCAGACGCCAGATCTCTGAGAGGACAGAATTGATTAGACAGAGCACATTGATATAAAGGCGGATTCAACTCGTGAGCACAAAATAAGTGTCGATGCGACGCCCCAAACCCACAGAATGTCACATTACCTAAATACACAGAAGCCACAAGATGTTTTAGCTCACAAGAGCGTCTTTCAGACGAGCACGATATCTCAGACACGTTACATCATACGAGAAAATGAAGGCAAAGCCACACGACTCGGTTTTTGAATTTACCGGTATGACCTAGATGAGTGCATTCAAGTTGTGTAAGTGCAGCTCAGAGATGGACACAGCGTGAAAGAAAAGTAATTATCATTATTATGAATTCATGTTTAAAAGTCCACCACATCAAAATTCAGAAGAGAACATTTAGAAGAGACAGAAACACGGTCAGATGAGCTCTGTTGATACAGATGCATTCACTGCGTAATCAGCTGATAAAAGGAAATATGAATTGAAAAATAAAATGGTTAAAATCTATATGCTGGAATATTTCAGGAAGATATTTCTCGTTTTAGATCGTGTGTAAATATTCCTGTTGATCGTCGTCTTCCAGCACACAGGGGGTGAAAACAGAATATTAATGTACATTTGCAAACATATTCATTTGAAAATTGTTGATAATCAAGCGTAAGAAATCGGAAGAAATCTTTGCTTTTGAATGAAATTTCATTTTTCAGATTTTATTACACTCTCCTTTCTGGCGCTTTCTAAAGGGCACCTTTTCTGCACTTGAATGAATGATGGTGTCCTTGAGCTCGTGCGTGTTTTTCATGTGTGTGTGTGTGTGTCATACACATCGGATTGGCATCTTTCCCCTTACTGCTGGCAAACCATCAGCATGTTGGGGAAAAGATGGGGGTGCCACTGGAGAATGATAAAGTAGTCGCAAAAGCCAGGTCAGCGCATCCATTAACGCCATCGCGATATCTGGTGATAAATATTTCTTAATTTAGCAAGGACTTGGCAAAGTGCGATCTCAGTGCGTCTCAGAGGCCATTTTATTAGCATCGACAAAGGAAAAGAGAAAAGAAAAAAGGTGAGTGATAACACTGAAACTGTCGTGTTTTCTAAACGTGGCCTCAACGCCATCACCGGGAAAACTCAGAGGAGCGGGAGCATGGAGAGAAGGAGGTGCGCCGCGGAGGAGGAAGGTAGGAGGAGTCAGGCCCTCGGACAGCAGGTGAGGGCGCGTAGGCAGAGGATGACAGATGCTTCTGTCAGCGTGCCAACAGTCACCGCTTTTTTAGAGCGGCACAGATGCCTCCCCTCCCTCTCATCCTGCCTCCCCCATCCAGTCACTCCTTACGCGGGGGGGGATAACAAGATGGGAGCAGACCTCTCAGCGGTCAAGTGACCACACTGGCACGGTGCTACATGCAGGAGGCGGAGGTGATGGAGAGGTCCAGGCCCGGGCCCAAGGCTTGAGGGGTTCTCAGCCGTGGCAGTGGTGGTGGTGGGGGGTTATAAATGTGGGGGTCAGTGCGTGAGGACAGGGAGAAGGGCTCTCTCTCTGGGCTGCGGGAACCAACCGAGGGCCGGGGTCCGCGGCTGTCATGCCTGTGAGGAAAGCAGATGTTTTCACTCGGGGACGAGCCAAGTTTGCAGAGCAACCTTCAGCTGCTTGGAGGTCAGGTCTCCAATAAGGGGGCCGGGCACGGGACACTTTGGAGGCAAATGCTTCAACTTTGATACAACAACATATTAATTATGATGGTCCACCATAGGGCAGAGGGCTGGAGAGGAACAACCCCCCCCCCCCAACTGGCTTGGAGCCTTCATTAGGCTGACAGGCAGGTGTAGCGCTGTCCCAGCACCAGCCTGCTCGTTCAGCCAGACCTCCCCGATGTAGCGGATCAAATGACTTCCAACAAGCCTTGATTTGCCCCCCCCCAAAAAAAGCGATGTTTTTATATGCGTCCTTCTCAGCATCAAAAGCAACAACATGTTAGAAGGATGAATTTAGTTATTTATTAGTTTATTATTAGACATGGGATGGGACTGATAGAGACGGGGCTATAAATAGGACTTCAAATAAATCATGTTTCATAATATATGTAATAACATGTTAATTAAGTGTCACATGTGTGTGCAGATTTGACCCCTCTTCCCTGCGGGGTATTCGTCTCTGTGGATTAACTGAATTGAGGGAATCAGTTCAGACTGCCAAAATAAATGAGATGAAAGTTAAACATCCAAAAACCAAAGTGACCCAGTTTTTGAGAGAGAGAATTCTGGCCCAATACTCAACAGGTGGTGAGAAAGATGACGACGACGATGATGAAGAGGTCTGTGCAGTTATGTTTAATCACCGTAGGTGTTTTCAGTCAATTTAGCTTATCTGTAACTAAACTTTGAGATAAACTTTGGTTGAGTTTCACCGCTTCTCACCGTCTCACTGTCGGTAGAGGACATTTGGACAAGCCAGTCGGCTGCATGAAATAGGACAATTAGTTTCATCATGGAGCCACAATGACTGCAAAAAAAAAAAAGCGATTCTATAAGACTTTATCACTTCCCATCCCGATGAGTTAAGAAGGGAGTTTCACCCCATCTCAACCTTTGCATTGATTTTTGAGCAAGTGGGAGATCTGAGGATTACTTTGGAGAGCAGCAATGAAGACCCAGCTTATTGGGCCTTTTTTGTATTTGGCAAATGGGCTTGACAAAGATGGAGGAGACAAAATCTAGGGCTTACAGCTGCGGCACTCAAACGGGGGGAACTTGAAAGCTGGGAGAGTGGGCACCTCATTTAGGAGTGGTGCATTTGGACAGGGGTGGGGTGGGGGGTGGGGGTGCATAGGGAAATGGTTAAAGTAAACCACAGAGGCCCCAACAATCGTCAGGAATTGAGACGTTTTAAACCTTTAACGGGGGACTGTGATCAAAGCAGCAGCGGATCCTCACTTTGAGTGTGGAAGCGGAACCGGAGGGAACAGAGGGGATTGGAAGGGATCATGGCAGGTTGGAAACGTAAAATCAGCACATTAGCTTTATGAGGGCGTCAGAATATAGGATGATCGGGGGGGGGGGGGGGGGATCATTGGACCCATGGGAACCCGAGGAGAATCCAGTACGTAGCGAGCTGAGCTGAGGAAAAATGAGGCCACTGCTGGCAGGAGAGCTTTGCTTATAAATGATGCAGCGAAAGTGGGAATAATGATCAATTTCTGTGGAAAATAAGTTCGCACACAAGTTTGTGCTGAGAATTTGTCGATTATCAGCGAGAGGTCTAAAACAGATGATCCTAAAACCTTTATGCCATATTCTATGATGCCAGGCCAAGGTATGGAACTCACGTCTCCTTCCCTTTCAGAACTCACCTCAAACAGAACACAAATTAGCCAGGTCCACCCCCCCCCCCCCCCCCCCCACCCCCCTCCATACAGCAGCCTCTTCCAGTCGCAGGGCTAATTCAGCCTTGGGTAGCAGGGGCTCTCGCTATGCTGAATTATAAATCAAAGTGCACTTATACGAAACCACTTGCTAATTGCGTGTTCTCGTTGCTCCTTTGCTACCTACTGCGCCACCTTTTACTGGCTACAATCTCTGGGAGGTGGTGGAAGGTACAGAAACGTATACGACTGGCTCTGGGAAAATCAAGCCTAAGCAATCGAGCAAAGATGAGTGCAATTATTTTCCTGTGCTCACCATGCACCCCCCCCCCCTCCCCGTTGGCGGCGGTATACCGACCACTTGATTGGACTAACGAGTGCTCCATAGCTGAGTCATCAAAAAGTAGAGGCCAAATTTGCACCGGTACCAAAGTTGTCTCATCTGTTCCTTCAGCTTAAGATATTTTGATCTGCTAAATTCCCTTTGCTCCTGCACTGTATTTGTGACTTCCTCATCCCCTTCATGTCCTCTGAGTGTCATTCTCCACCCTACCACCCCACCCCTGTGCCCAGCCCGCGAGGCAAGCCAATTTATCACCGGCCGAAGGAGGGCCTTCACCTTGTCTGTATTTCAGCCTTCCCGTCTCCTAACGAAGGGGGGGGCGCTGCCTCCTGGTCAGTCCAGGGAGATTTGAGAGGTCAAGAAGTCCAATTCCAAGTCCAACTTGGGAAAGTAATTGCTCCTATAGTGGACCACTCAGAGGAGCTCTCACAGCCGGCCAAAGCAACTCACGCGCCGTGGACTTTCACTTACGGGCCCGTGGCCCAGTCTCCGGCGTTACGCATCCCCTGCTGGATGTCACATGACCTAGATGGGGGGGGGGGTGATGCGAAGGGGTCAGCTCAGCACGTCTTGGCCAAGGTAGCCGGTACTGGCAAAAGGATCCGAAGACCGGTGCCAAACTAAGCATAGGAGCGGGAAAAAAAAATGAGGCGATGGAAGAGGAGGGGCCTTGACAGGAAGAGGAATTAACTGTCAGGGAGAGATAAATAATGAGGGGAAAGTGGGCAGGAGGTGACCCGCGATAGGGCTCCCTCGTAGAGACAGCGACGGGCTGACCTCCGGGCTGGATCTCAAGGGGGCCACCCACTGGCCGCCTATACACTGTCGTGCAACGCCAGTGGACACCGAAACTGACGGCGAGCTGCTAACCAGATCACGATCACTGGCAGACAGTATTTAAAAAAACGAAGCCCAGTGCCGACGCGCTCTGGCCAGAGGAGGAGCTTTAGGCCAAGGTGTCGGCTCGGGAAATGTATTATTACATTCATGGGCCGTATTCAACTAGCTATAGTAAAGGCCTCGTTCATTTCTATCCAGTGCTCAAATGAGGTCCATTCATAAGAAGTGAATGGATTTAAATGCTTCTTTAAGTAACTCTGTTTCCTATCAGTTATACTTAAACTCAACTTGAATCACTTGTGTCTTTATTGGCTTTTAACATACAAAAAGTAGAAACTAGAGATTTACTGCAAATATTCGCTTGATAATCCTGGAAAAACTCCCTCGGGGTGTTTTTTTTCTTCTTTCCTGTCCTCCACTTCTTTCATCAAGAACCAGTGCCTGAGTTTCTAACGTAATTTACGTCAGTCAGATGCCTGATCTATTCCTGGTGGTATTGATCCCGCCTCTCTGACCAATTTGAGATCTGCCTCCGCAGGAGCCGTTGCATCCATATCTGCACCACTGAACCAAACCAGCGTCTGTCCGGCTACAAAAGCACACGTTCAATTATGGCATCAAATAAACTGCATTTTTGAAACTGACTCTGTTTGTTTGAAATGTATAATCAATTGCTGAATAAAATGAACTCTCAGTCATATGTTCTTTATTTCTGTTTTATTACTATACATTGTTTATTAATAATTGGGTGCAAGACCAAACCCTGTGTTACCAAATCCTAATGAATCACATTCCTCTGTGCCCCCCCCCCCCCCCCCCCCCCTCAACATATTAATGAATCACATAGTCTTTTTTCCTTTCTTTCAGTTGCTCGGGACAGAGGGAGGAAAGCAGCAGGCTTTTATTAATAAACATCGTTGCTATTAAGGTGGAAATACTTGATATTAATCCTTCTTACTTCCCTTTCTCTGGCAGTAATGTCTGAAAAACATTTTATACTGAAGGCATTGCAATGAAATGTTACTACAGAGCAGGAAGTAAGTTCAAATGTGGGTCACCTCCTACTATGTATTAATTGAACAGCATTTCAGCATCATTTAGTAGCATTTTGCTATTTTTCCTGACATCCCCCTGCTCGAAAAGAAGCAATTAAAAGCAACAGACACTTTAATTAAATTTAACGGGTCACAGTGAGTAAACTGATTTCCTGTTGGATCGGTGTAAGAGGGTCCTGGAGAATTGTAGCATTAGTTCATATTTTTTATTAGACAGTAGTTTGTGGTCCGGAGGAGCGTCGTCTCCCCCCCCCCCCCCTGCAAGACAAGAAGGCCCAGATCAGAAGTTTAGGATCATGCGTGTGGGTGAAAGAGGGTGTGTGTGTGTGTGTGTGTGTGAATGGGGCTCTGTGCTCTCATCCAAACACAGCTCAGCCCAAGGCAGTCAAATGAACCCTATCCCATAATAGTCAGGGTTCTGCACCGAGGAGAGGTGACAGCGGGGCCCGGCTGGAATCGTCATGGCAATGGCCCGTGCAGGAAAGTCGATACTTGGTGAGAAGGGGAATTGAGGGGAGGGAGCGGCGCAAGGGTTGAAGGAAGAGCAGATCAATTTTGCTGTTTGATCTCGCGCAGGCTCTGAATAAATGTATATCTTAAGATGACTTTCTCTCTCTCGCTCGCCCTCGCTGCACAAGCATCGGCATTCTTCGTGCTGATTCTAGACTTTTGTGGACAGAGACTTGATTTTATCCAGCATCTTGGACTTGCAATTCTTGGGGTGGTTCTCCTCTGCTTCTGCAGTTGGGCTACGGTGGCTCTGCAGGGCCAAAAAGCGCTAACGGTCGTGGCTATACGATGCAGGGACGCTGGTCTTTGGGAGCACGGCGGGTGGTAGTTGGCCTCCGTTCACACACTACCACACCTCCACTTGCAGCTCTCTATTTGTTGACGGTCACAGACATTTCAAACTACATCGATCTTTCTTCTGCGCAATTAGCTCGCCGACTTTAACTCGCAGCTCAAGACACGTGCAAGAAAGAGGACAAACATTGCTTCTTTATTCAAAGCTCACTGATGCAACAGTGGCGCAAAACGCTCCAATGCTCGGACAATACCGGATATCAATGCACAAATGGTAAACAGCGTTGCGTTATGGTTGCGTCGGGCTCCAGCGGCGCTCATCAGACAAATTATACGAATCTTGATGCTACTGTAAAAAAAAAAAAAGGCATCTTAACCACACAGTGTGAGTAATCTGAGGGGAGGAAGCTTTTTTTTTTGTTATTATTGTAAATGCTTTCATAAATCAATATCAGCGATCAATGTGTTTGAACTTACTTGGACAGGCCACGAGAATCTAAATTTACATTTAAACTTTTCTCGGCTGAGTTCTCTGCTCATGAAGACGTTCATGTCTGTGTGATTTAAATTCACCCTCCGCAAGGTGCCGATGGTCTGTGAGGATTTGGCCCATTTGCAGCCCTCTTCTCCTCCTCCTCCTCCTTCATCTACATGGCTATCCCTCCATCCCTGCAGCCTTCCCTGTCCTTGATCTGGTTTAAATAACAGGCAACACTGTCATAATTATGATCTTATCTCATTTAACATCGCTGGATTAAAGCGATTCAAGGTTGTGGGAAGATTGGAAATAAAGAAGGATTTGAGCAAGAGTTAATGAATTACGCCAAATGGACATTTGTCTAAATTATTTATTGTCTCTATGATATTAAAACTATATGGTGATTAGCAATTTAAATGTATTGAGGGACAGTTTTATTACTTTCAATATAGGGTATGTAAAAGGAAAAATAAAACTGCTGCTTGTCAGGCCATGCCTCTGTAATGTGGGTTCAAAAGGCATATTTACTCTCTCATTGCTTCAGATACATAAATTATGTAGTTGACTGGATGTGTTTAGGTTAAAAAAAACAAAAAGAAAACATCACAGGGGCTGAAATGATGAAATTCAAGATGAAATGAATGAATTAAATCAAAGAGAAAATTAGAATATTGAATATATGAACATTAGATTGTACAATTTTTTAGGTTTTATCAGACATTTAGCTACAATTTTGTCCCCCCCCCCATTAATAAGAAATTAATAAGAATTTGATTCAAACCTTGGATTGAGGACAACAAAAGCTCGTAAAAATCATGTTTGAGTGTGTGTGTGTGTGTGTGTGTGTGCATGTGTGTGTGCATGTGTGTGTTTGCTTCATTCTACCAAAGGAACTAAATCTCTTCTGCAATTGAATTTTAAAGCAAGGTAGTAAAACTGAATGATCTGCACCAAGAGGAATATTTGACATACGGAGACAACTGGGGTGCTTATGGGATTCCACTCTGTCAATATGGATCCTAATGCCGCTCAGCTTTTCTATTTTATGTCGGCTCAATATGTGTCAGTGAGTGTGCGCACCAGGAAGTAGCCCCCCCCCCCACCAGAAAGTATTATCTTTGAGAGCGTATTCTATTCTGTATTCTACTGTTGACAGCCTAAAGTGTGTGTCTGCATGTTTGAATACTTCAGCGGTGTGTAGGATCCTCATTGGAGCTGCAGAGGACCGCGGCGTGCGACCTGCACCGGCCCTGGGCAGCATGACCGTGAGCTAATAACATAGCAGCGGGCCTGCAGGGCTCCCCGGAAGCCCCCCCCCCCTCTCTCTGGTGCACCACCCCACTGCCTGACCTGCTGACCTCGGCCCGAGCTAATGAGCAGGTAGGACGGCTGAGCCGGGGCCTTAGAGCAGGTGAGATCCGCTCCGGGTTCCAAAATAATGACATTCGTCCTCTAGGCTGAGGGAGCGCGAAGGAGGCAGCTCCACAGCGAATGTTTCGCTCTCTCAAAATCACAAGAGGCTTCGGGTAAACACGCCATGCGAGTGCACCAAGGACAGTCGCATTAATAATTCACCAGCATTAATTATGACATGCCTGTATCGCAGTCTGGTGCCATTGCTGAGAGCATGTTAATGTGGCCGCCCCTTCCTTTTCTTTCCTTTCTCCATCCTCCCTTTCTCCCTTCGTGGGACCAGCCACTGCTACCAGGCAGCCACAGGGACCTAATTAACACAACATAAATGATGGGATGCTGATAAAGCAGTCACAGGTGACATTGCAGGGCAGCACGCTGCTGCGCCGGCTCTCTTTGTCCACGCAGCAGTCCAACAGGGCCAACTGTGTTTACCTGGTGGAGTGAGTCTTTTTTTTTTTTTGCCTTGCGGAGATGTGGGAAATAGCGCTGTGTGTGTGTGTGTGTGTGTGTGTGTGTGTATGCATTCATCTATATCTGGCCAATGCCACTTTAGTGGGAGTGTGATTAACTCAAGCCTGGCAGTTCACAGATGCTGCGCTAATTACTGCTCTGCACATTTTAAGAATTTCACCGTCGTCCCATCATCCCATTATTTTTTGGGGGAGATTTACCAAAATGTGTGATTAGGTATTTCTTTGTATTGAACAAGTCATATAGCAGGAACCGCTGGTTTCTGAAAAGGAACATTTTGGAAGATCGATTCGGGGGGCTACGCGATGAGGTGTCGACAAAAGATTTCAAAAGAAACACAAAGACTATGTAATATTCATCTCACATAATTTGATCTTCCGATTCGGAGAACAGCCAAGGCTGCTCAGCTCAGGGTTCAAGAGGATAAAAAATCAACCTGCCGATAAATCTTGGAATCCAGTCTAATACATTTTAGGGCTGGTATTTTTATTTTATTTTCCACCCTTGCAGGTAAATGGGAAGCGTGACCTGTGTTGCTGAATGAATTTGTTAATCCAGGCCTCTGCCCATGTAGGTAATCTTTGACGGAGCAGCAGTAAGACCGTCAGACATTATTGCGACAATTGGGACAGGCTTCAGCTATTACAAGCCATCAGCTCCAGAAGTTTGTTGCATTATTAAACAAAACAATTCACACTGGAATAATGGAGGGAGTGGGTTTATTGCACATGCAAAGTGAAGCAATGCTATCATAAGTGATTTCCTCTGAAATATGTTGGCTAATATAGAACAAAAAAACCAACAGTCCCTGTTATGTTTGTACAAGGGTTTACATCCTCGCAGTCTTCTCTTCCCAACCCTCAAAAAACAAAAGGCCATTTCACGCATAAAGACACGTTAATGTTGAATGGCCAAGCAAACAAGGAAGTGCAATTCACAGTAAAATCAGAATTAACCCTCAGAACCTTTGTGCCTTCCCTTGAAAATACTTCTAAATTGCTGTTGAGCATTACAGTTCCAAAGGAAACATGTGAGATTATTGCATTACTGCAAGATAGAATCACCAAAGAGGGATGAAATGAGATTTACTGACTGGAAAAATGATGTCTCAAGAAAGTGATTTCTTTTCCCATAGCCACGTCGCTCCTCAGTTAAACCTGCGCCATGCACATTTCACATCGGTCAGGCCGGTGAAAATCAATGTTGGGCTTCAAGCGCGGAGGATTGGGCCGATAACATACTTTAAAATGTTGTGGAAAATTGTTGTCGGAAGTATTTTGAGTGTCTGACAACAGAAAAACTCTGCATGGTGAGCACCTCCCAAACACAAAACAGCAAAACTGAGCACGACTCTGAAAGATTATTTAGAGAAATGTAAGCAATCAAACAAACAGCATCAAAACTAAGTCAGTGCATCTTAAATGGGTGGCAGTGCTTTCTGATGCCGCATGACAAAGCCCACATGAGGGCCTGGGAGGAGGCTCGGGCGTAAAATGAGTTATCAAAAGAAGACGAAAGAGTTGACGGTGGCCCAGCGAGCGACAAGCTGAGACAAGAGGCGGGCAAAGAGGCGCTAAGGGCATGACAGCTAGTTCACAGAAATAAAGTGAATGAAACGATGGGCTGATGAGCCATGAAAAGATGGAACCCACTGGCACCAGCATCCCCCCCCCTCCAAAAAAAAAAAAAAAATGCTGAGCAGGTAAATAAATGAGGGGGCCTGGGCAAACAAAGACAATTCCTGCAGCACTTGGCTCTGGAGGAGAATCAGGCAGTGCTCAGGTAGCCTTGTTCTCTGTTTATCCGAGAACAACAGAGAAATGGGCCGAGGTGAGTTCCTCCAGGTGCATTGTGGGCATTGCCCACGGATGCGTCGTTTGATTTGCGCTCTGCTTTGCTGTTGTGCTTGTCTGTGGGCTCTTGACATGTGCACTGCCGCATGAATAATTGAGGCCTCGACGCAGTCAGGGTCCAGCAAGCACTGCTTGCTGTCTCTCTTTCGCCTTCCCTCAGTCCTCCTTTATCTTTCTCCCCATCCCTCAACCTTCCCTAAATCCTGTTGTCTTACTTTCCCTTTAACCGGACTCAGCTGCCAGTTCTTATAGACTTGGGTTGGAAGTCTCGTGACAATCAGGTTTTAAGGAGATTATAATTGAGCCGATTTTGGGTGTTCAGTTACCCAATTGTGCTAAAAAAAACAAAAACCACAACCAGATATCAATTGTGATTTCATTTATATCCAACCTAAAAGAGGTGTTCAACTTAAGTTCTGTCTGACTAATATTGGGTCTGTAGGTCAATTCCATGTTCAGCTGCTTTTACTGACACACACTCAGTCAAGTCCAAAACGGAGGTCGAAACTGAAGCGTGAGATAAAGACAGAGCGTTATACCTGGGTCAGGCTGTTGATGAAGACATGCTAAATCAATGAGAGAAGACTGAACGAGATGAGGATGTATGTCTGGTCTCGTTGTATCTCTCTGCAATTCTCTCTCTCTCACCATCTGCTTGATTTCTGATTCATACAGCCGCGTCAGTTATCAGCCCCGGCAGATAAAGCAGTCTGGCTGCTAGATATAAGTCCAATATGAGAAACTCAATCAAACCTGCTGGGAATAAGAGAATAAAAGTTGTCGTGCCCACAGGGCAAAAAAAATCCAAGGTCTCTTTTGCCAAATAAAGCTCCTTCTCTTCCGTCTTTTCTCTCACTTATTTATCTTAGAAAGTAAAAACTATTTAACTATTAACTATTTTTAATTTTTTGCGAACACGATCGCCCTCATTTTCTTTGTAGTGTTTCGCTGCGCTTGGCGTCTTCATTCTTAATTTCACGACACTGTTAGCTGCAGGGTCCGTGTTTCTGAAGTCTTCTTCACGCTCCGTCTTTTGCCTGTAGGCTCTCTGTGATTTCCACTTGTCAGCAAGGACCAGTCATGCAGAGGAGATGGAACCTGTGCATCAGAGGGAAAGAGAAAACTTAAAGGGAAAAAGAAAAGGAAAAAACATGTGTGTGTGTGTGTGTGTGTGTATTGAAGGGTAGGGAGAGGAGGGGGGACTAGCTTTGACTGGACTCACTCATGCTTTGACATTGATGGCCCTGGGAGAGTAAAATAGGACCAGCTACCCCAGAGGGCCATGGGGAGGGAGAAAGAAAAGGGGGGTGAACTGCCAGAGGCTGCTCCCGGCTTTGATGCAGGGACTAGAAAGGGCCGAGGGCACTGTTAGCCCCCTTGAAGTTGTTCCGCCACTTTCTCGGGCATCGCCTAAAGCTGTGGACGGCTCGGTCTTTCAGGATGAGGTCCCACAATGAACTCCGCAGCACTGATGCTCACCTTGATGTGGTGACTTGGATCAATAGTCAAACCAGCGAGCCACTGGAACCAGCATGTTGTGATGATACACACACAAAAGTAGTTGAAATGATTTTCAATGCTTGCAACGCTTGGAGAGGAAGCGACTGCTGTCGAGATCATCTGAGGAGCACACTGCAGGGCTACAAAAGACGAGCTGCGACGGGCCCAGTCTCACGCAGCTGCTCTGTAAATGGAGGAAAACGACAAAGGCGAAGACACAAAACAGTGACGAGACAACTTCAAGTTACATTTCTAAGAATTTTAGAAGTAGATGTAGAGTAATGACGCATGAATATATTAAGCTAAATTTCATTTCGGCTGAATATTGGATCTATTATGTCTCCAGTCTCATATATGATGTCTCATGTATTGCTTCCTCTTTATAAAGGGGCTACACGAGAATTAAGAAAGAGTCAAAGTCATGACTGTCACTGTCTTGAAAGGCCAAAAAAAAAAAATCGGACAATCAAGGTTCAGAGAAGACAAATCTAAAGCCAAACTAAGCAGAAAGAAAATGATATAGAATGAAGGCTAATGAGGGAAGGGTGAGACTGAACAGGAGGTAATGCCACAGGGCAGAATCAGACAAGAGCGGGAGGTGAAGAAACACAAAACAGAGTAGGAAAGAATGAATAAATTACATTAAACAAAGGAGAAAGTAGTCGGAGCAACATCAGAATCTCCGATCCACATGCTGCCACAGCTACTGCAGCCGATGTCTTCAAAGCTGAATGATTGCTGCAAAAAAACAAAAACAAAACCCTACAGCTCCGTGAAAATGTCCCCACCCAGCAGCAGCAGCAGCAGGTTTGATCTACATCCAGAATACGCATGAGCTCTCTCTCCTAAAGTGCATTCCCTACACATTGAGCCCTCCCCGTCTCGCTATGATTAGGCCTACAGGCCAGCCTGGTGAACTCGTGGCACCTCTTATTTCTTATTCGTGGTGCACGTTCCCCATTTTTAAGGACAATCTTATTTATCACATATTTCCCTCCATAAAAACCTGCATCTTTGTTTCAGTAGCCCAGCTCAATAAATAGCCTGAAATACTCCCGCTCCCAAAGTACCCACTAAGTACTATTAGTATTTACTGCCTGTGTTTCCTCTGGCCCCTCTTCTGGCCTCTCCTCTCCCCCCAAAGATAGATTACATCCAAGACAGCCTATGACCGATTGATAGGGGGGCACAATGCCTGAAGCCTTTGGAGAAATATGCGCTTATGAAAACATAAATATTATCTCAAGCACTAATTAGCATTAAGAGCACTGGTGATTTTATTTATCAACTTTAGCCACAATTAATAACCGCAGCCTTGAGAAGTGCACGATGCAGATAGGCAGGCCATGTTGGCCGCGTCAAGGCCATAAACCCATTACACACATAGACTGATTGAGGCAGCCCCCGCCGGGGGAATAAGTAATTGTGCCTGAGAATTTTTAATTGCTCTGAAATGCATTCTAAATTACACTACCTTGTTTTTAGACAGAAGTAACACGGCTGAAGGGCCGGGGGTAACGGTGGCGTGTCGTGAGTCCGGTTCGCGGTCGCTAAATACCAAACGACCTTGTGTTTACCTCACAAACTCTAATGAGAGCATTAAGTTCTATTTATGATGAGAAATAAGATTATTATTATTTTATAAACTCAGAGATACATCCATCGATCCTCTCATCTCAACTCTCTGCTAGTTTCCCCCCAAATATCCTCATATTGATATTCGAACAGTTGACGTTTTACCTACTCGTTAGCCCACCCCATGAGCGAGAGGCTTATTGGTCTGACAGCTATTTTACAGAACGCGGCTACATGGTGGTGAGGAGACGGAGACAATGAGTGAAGCACAGTTCAAGGATGAAGGGGGTGCGATATCCAGGGGATACGGGCTGGCGGCGGAGGGGCTACGGGGCGGCTAGTGGTCTCATTGCTAATTATCTTTATTGTGCTTCCTTGGCAGTTTTCCTGTGCGGGGCTTGTCGCTGGCTCTTGCCTTGAAAGCCCTCCAGAGCCCTCCTTAGTGGCCCCCCCATCGCTAATAACGGCCTGAAGGAATCGCTACGAGGTCACCAGTCCTGGCTCTGTGGCGTTTCGGTCCCCGTTGGATTCATGGCATGGCGAGGAATATGTGAAAAAGGACTGATTCCATCGCTGCAGCACATGCCCGACAAGCCGTACTTTGTAGCTGGTAGGCTTTTTGAGAGTTTGTTGAAGTTCACATTGAAGAGGAATGTCTAAAATGTGGCTTCAAGATACGCCTGAGAACAAAGCGTGATGGACTCGGTTGGATGAAACAGTCGGGCCCCAACGGGGAGCCTCTGCCTCACCAAACCTTCTAAAATCTACACCCTGATTCTCTTAACCCTAACCCTCTGCCTGGAAAAACAAGGTGACAATTGGGTGAAACCCAAAACGATCAGAGACATCCCGAATTACCTTTCATTCAAACGCTCACATGTTACACTCTTTGTCTGGCCGTCCAGCGGGGCACAGTGAGAATTATTATTTTTTTGATGATTTATGAGATCTCACAACCCTGTTTTGACCCTCTGGTTGTTGCCGGAGTTTGCATCACCTCCAAATATGTGTGTGTGTGAAATTCAAGAGGGAAAACCATCATCAGATGGATGAAGATTGGACTGATGTGTTGGTAGAAAATCAGTAAACAACATTCATTTCATATGAATCCTTAAGAAAGCAGGAAGTGGCAACGCTCAAATGAACTTTTTTTGATTATCTTGTAACTTTGGAAGTAAAAGAAGGACATCGGTCAAACTTTTGAGCTGATGATTCAAAGTCATTCAACACATCCTGCGAAAGACGTTTGGGCTGAAAGCACAGCTGTAAATGCAGAGCGACGGCGCTGGCTTCGTAGCGAGACCTCTGTAGAGTGCATTTCTGCAAAATTAACACTGGAGCCAGTTGATCTTTGTCGCTTCAGGGGGAAAACAGGCACCGCAAGCGAGGTCAGATGCAATTTGAAAGCACCTTGAGATCACACACTGCCTGTAACATTAAAAAAAAAGTGTCCGCATGGATATTCTTAATGGGTTTAACTGGGATGAATGATTCAAATCTTCCCCCAGTGCCTTTCCCTGGCAAGTGAATACACAATGCACAAATAGGCATAGCTAAATGTTACCACGGTGCAATCTGATACGATAATTATTGAAGATCTTCTCCAAAACACATTGGCTGTTTTGAATTTATTCGGTATCTCAAATCTCTCAGATTTACATGTGTGGTTGTGTAAAAAGTGTAAAATATGGACGACTGAATTTATCAGTGTGTCTTCAGTGCACCGATTACATTCATATCATATTCCCCTTCATCATCACACGGCACATGGCTCATCAATAAGAATTTGGGTGGAGTCATTACATCATTATTATTTTCATCTGCCGGTTTGGAGAATTCAATGTAAAGCAAAAAAAAAAAAAAAGCTCCGCAAGCTGGTGGCGAATCAGAGAAGGATGGGTTGAAAGAATGAGGAGCAGCAGCGATGGCTTGAATTCATCCTGCCTCGTGAAGTCTGCGCTTCGAGGCCGCCCGGCTAAAGCTGGGCTGGGGGGGGGGGCACTTTGATACGCAACCAAACACGGCTTATTGTGACAAGGCATCACAGGGGGTCTCTGAGAAGCTAATCTCTAATCAGTGATGAAACAAATCCATGAACCAGCTGGATCTCTGCAGAAGTGATTAAAAAAAGTGACCGTTAATGATGTCGTCTAAAAGTGGTTAATTCAGAACCAGTCATGATGAATCTGATCCTCTTCTGACATGTATTACATTCATTTATTTACTCTTTTTGTTCCGTAAAATGCTAAAACGAATGCATCCATTTGGAATGCAGTAGGTCGTGATTTAACGACGGAGATACATTCCAAAGACCCCGTTGCTAAACGATGCCGTTGTTAAATGAAATAATGTCAGGAGAAGCACAATGACTGCATTTCATTCCAGAGAGGCCTTGTTTTGTACGAGTTGGTTCACTATAACAGTTCAGCAGGACACTAGGACACTTTCATTGTTAATATTGATATGCTATTAACTTATTAGCTACTTTAATACTTTAATGCATTTGAGAAAAAAACATTTTATGTACAAGGTTGACAAAAATGTTGAATTTTCTCAACACAAATCATGCTGACTTTTTTTTAAAAAAATGCATGTTTAGCTGCAGCAATGACCATACAGACATTAAACGCTGATGATGATCCTGCTCTTAGCACCTGTCATTTCATACGTACCAGATACAATTATGAGAGACCTTGCAGTGCAGCGCCGGGGCTCAGCGTGGGATTAGGGGGCAACTATCTCAAGGCTGCGCTTCTCAGATAACCGCACCTAACGCAACCTTTCCTCAAACACACAATTACCCACCGGCTCCCTCCCCCCCAATCTCCTTCACCACCTCCCTTTTGAATTTCATCAGGGGCTTAATTAGTATACAAATAAAACTTCCCTTATCTCCCTCTCGCCCTAATTGGCCTGTCTTTAGTTATGCCTGGTGAGTGTGTGTGTTCGTGTGTGAGAGAGCTGGGGCCCCTGTAATTAGGGTGACCGTGTTCACCTTTCCTCTCAGATGCACGGGTGCTCAGGCAGCCCATGGGGAAGGTGGGGCTCTAGATTGTGCTGTATGCTTACGTGGATGTGTGTGTGTGTGTTCTTATGGGGGTGTTGTGTCGTGTGTGTGTGTGAGGGGGGGGGGGGGCGGTGAACGCTCAGGATTATTGCTCTGCAATCATTCCTAGACTATCCCAGCGGTGTTCTCATGAGCCAGGAGGGCTTTGGGTGCTGCCGGTTCCCACTGACTGGAAGGGGCATCTGACTTTCTTTTTTTTTTCCATTCTCCCTCCTCTCCTTCGCTTCCCGCCCTCCACAACTAAAGTGTTTATCGATTATCTCGTTCTGCTCTTCAACAACTTAATATTGGGTGACAGTGTGCTGTGTTCTCATCGTAATTAGAGTTCAGTTCTGAAGTGGGGGGTTGCGGTGTTGTGTGTGTGTGTGTGTGTGTGGGGGGGGGGGGGGGGGGGCAATTAGAACCCTTTGTTATTAAACTTGATTCATCCTCCTCCGGCACGGCTCTGCCCTGCTCCTCTCCGGTCTCCGTTGCTCTCGGATGCTTACCAAGGGTATCGGGCCATCCGGCTCCTTGAAATTGGCAAACCTGCAAATTATAATGTTTGCTGCTTGATGCCCCCTCTCCACCCTCCTCCGCCATAACTACCACCATCACACACACACACACACACCCTTAACCCTTCGTCCCAGGTCTGCTCTCCTCTTGATGCCAATAACGCACGGTAATAACTGTAAAGATCCCCAGTCAAATCCGCTCAGATGCCCGGAGTTACAATCACAACAAAGTCCTCCGGAGCCGCTGAGACTCCATCCTTTGCTGTGTGAGATCATCTATCGTGTGATGAAGATATTTAAGACTTGATCCCCGACTCTGCTGCTTTAGTTTCATTATCTTGCCCTGATAAATGACCATAACGTTAAATCAAAAACATTGAGAACAAATACATGCGATGTATGTAACATTTGTTCAGTTGTAGGTACTTTATTTTTTATGCCTTAATGATGCCTTGCTAAAGTATGACTTTTGGGAAAGTCAGATTCATTCATACAAATATAAACGTACTTTAGTATCAACAGTAATTTTGCGACAGTGAAAGCACCACAAGTTGAGCGCTGAAGCAAATGTTGTTATTATTTTATCATTTAAATGCTGCATGCAATTTGTGAATGACTTTACTGTGAAATACTGCAAATATTGCACTGCAAAATATAATAATACAATGCATATGTAAAGTCAAACAGTCACAATAAACTGCTGAAAAGGCCGAAGTTTCCCAAATTGAGCAAATTCCTTTTTGCACTTTTTTTTTCAAATTCATTTATGAAATTTTGTTTCATGACTTCAGTTTTCATCTGTTGATTTTTTTTCAAAGAGCAAATAGTCTTTGGACCCGATCCGCCACGAACTTTATCTCCAGTTCCGGAGACATGTGAGATGCAAAGGTAGTCTGGCAAGAAGCGATTTGTAAATCAACGCAATGCCGTGATGTGCTTTTCTCCTGCAAACGAAGGCCACCCAACTCATGCAATAAACAACACCGCCGCTTCCTTGGAGTCTATTCACAAAAAAAAGCAATACATAATGCAAACAAGACTACAGAGTTTCAAAATGTGCTATGTATTACTCCTCGCTACGGGGACGCCGCTGTGATTTCTTGTTTATAAAGACGTTGCCGTGAAAAATTCTAAAGTCTGCTGCGTTCAAGACTAAACAGTTTAACGTTTGGTTAAAGACCAGAGAGGTTTTCTGCCACCAAAGAATCAGCTTTCAAAATATTGCACACTCTTTGACCACGGTCGCAAGCAAGATATCATTTTTGTGTTTCTTAAAATTATGTGCTGCTGCAAATGTTTCATTTGAGCGAATGTTTCAGTTCAGGTGATATTAGGAAATTATTGGAATAATCTTTTTACTTCCCTCTGCAACCACCAATAAAACCGTCAGCCACGTGTTCCCTATTTCTCTGTAGCACTAAACCACCATTGTTAGTTTCAAGAGGTGATTTGAGTTGACAATGTCCCCCCCCATCTCTCTCTTTCACTCCGGCCGCCTCCTCGACTTCTTATCCTAACACCCCCGCCCGTTCCTTAGAGTCTCCAGGAGCTTGCTATGGAGTTTATGAGGAAAAGGAGCGGGATCAATCCCGGTGTCAGCAGCTCGGCGCACATCTTTCCCAGTAACGGCAGGACAAGTGTCAGCTGGAGGAGAGGCAGCTGCCATGCAGAGAGAGAAAAGGGATAGAGAAGGTTGGGGGGGGGGGGGGGGGGGGGGGAGAGATGAGAAAGAGATCCCTCTGCATGGCAGCCAAGCAAGCGCACGGCCCAGCCCAAGGGAGCGCACTTCCAGTAGACAAAAGATCAATTCTCTCCATTTCACTCTCGGCTCCTGATAACAAGGAAAAAGTTCAGCAAGCCCAGGAGCTGCCTTCCTTTGAAATGTGCGTTCTGCTGCGTTACACACACACACACACACACACACGTGGTTGCAAAGTTACACTCGCATTAAAGGGGCACACAAAAATCACGCTTGCATATATTCAAGAGGGCCGTTGATTTAAAGAGGATATTACAAGTCTTGTTTTCTGCAGAGACAATTTGAGTCTCCTAAAGTTCAATCAGTTTAATAAGAAAAGTGACTCGTTGCTTTCTTTAGAATCAAAGTTTTTTTTTTCATCCACTAATTGTCGCTTGTCCTTTGCAAAAAATGCAGCCCTCGCTTTGCTTTTGGTTCGAGACGACGGAACAGACGGCGAGAGAAAACAGCACGAGACAGGAAGCGGTTCCATTTAGTCAGAATCAAAACATAATTTGTGACAGCGCGGCGTGCCAAGAGTGTGTGCGGTTTGGATCGTGATTGCGGTAACATTGTTATTGGCAAAGGGCCACGGTCGGTCAAACCAGAAACACGCATCTTGACGAGCTACATTTTGTTTTTCCTGCAGATGCAAGCATAATTGATAACATTCTCATTTTGGGGGGGGTGGGGGGTGGAATATATGGTTTCCTTCCTGTTTGTGCTGGTGCTCGAGTCGCAGCACTTGTTTTTGTTAGAATTTTAATGTGCTCCCTCCGAACCACATGTTGCAGCCGAGCCCTGAGATGTTCCTCATTAAAGATAACAACTTTTACAAACTTTTATATTCCTGTAACAGATCCGCGAGGGCATGTCGTTTTTTTTTTACACTGGTCGATCAACGATACCATCTCTTTGAATACTGTAGTTCAAACATCCGAATCTTTTGCAGCCTCATCAATTCCCATTAAACTTGCATTTACCCGAATCGAGAGAGAAGAACTTCGACACACTGTTCCGGTTCCGGTGCACGACAGCTATTTCCCTGTTTGCCGTTGCAGTCCTTGCTGTAGATCCTGATTCTTAATGCATCTACGTGGGTCCAGAAATCTCTGCTGACTTCCAGAGAGGCTGATGCTGTGTGACAGTTCCGTAGCTGGTTCTGTTTAAAAAACGATCGCAAACCGAGAGCAACTCTTCGGAGTTTACAACCGTCTCATCAAAACGAATCCCAGGAAGAGGAAGATGATCGCTTTCTGGACGCGGGACAGGCCCTGACCCCCCCAATGGCAGACTCCATATACAGGCCCTGCTAGCCAGCAAATGTTGATCAAATTTAGAATTAGTACTGTACACCCCCTCCTCCAGTCCTCCATCATTTGGAGTCCAAATGTCATAACAGTGTCTGTGTAATGCACCCAATGATGAGGCTTCTCTCAGGGACGCGCGCTCACGTCCTCCAGATGGCCCACACATCTTTGCATATGCAGATTTGTTCACCGGGAATGTTTACAGATATTGTCATTACACGGACATCCGCGGCTAAATAGGAGGTAATTGAGGCAAAACGCTGTCATCCAGTCAGTGTTGTTTTTGTCATGTACTGGCTGAAATGAAAAACTTCTTGGGAGCGGTGGGGGGGCAGCCGGTTTCACGCAATTGACCTTTTACATGATTTTCAATTACTGGAGAGATGAGAGAAACGGAGGGGGTCCCTGTAGTGCGGCTGCCTCTGCTGTCTCTCCTCCGGAACATCTGTCCGTCTCTTCCCTCGCCCCCGTGAGGTCGCCTGCCCTACCCAGGATGGGCAGGTGTGTGCTGGACCTGGCCGCTCTGTCATTAAGCGGCCCAGCTGTGCTGTCACACCTGGCGCAGAGGCGGGTATCATCCATGACCCTGCCTCATCCCCCCCCTTAGAGGGGCGTAGGCAGACCTTGACAGGGCGGCTCGGGGTAAAGCCATGCATGGAATATCTATGAAGGACAACTGTGTCATCCCCTCCTCATACCCCGGTGAGCGTCACCTCTGCAGGCTGGCTTACCCTCACGCCAAAGTGCAGGACGGGAACCTCGTCGGCCATGTCAGTCAATGAAAAGAGAGAACATCACACCTCCCCTCCTGCTGCGTCCCGCCTGTCTTTTCTGAAGGAGACTTATACACCTAGAAATAGACATTCTCGACACAGCAGCGAGGACGGACAAAGAAAATTCAATAAGAAAATATTTGACTGGGGTCTTGTGAAAATGGGCACATCTTTAAAATGACTATTAATGAGTGAAACGGCTCAAAATGTAAAGGAGACAAACAATGCAAAACAGCCAACAATCTAAAATGCACTATTTGCAATGATTATATGCTACTTGATTTATTTCCTCTAAAAAATTCATTTTCTGTTTCGAGTTTGTCCATCAGATATTTTTTGGTGTAGTGAGAATTTTGCAAAGCAATGAAGGGTGCAGCTCCACCTGCAGAAAGGCTTGAATGTTTTAAAGCTCACCCTCGGGCATTGTGCAGCTAAAGTGGAGCATCTACTGGAATAAAACCCAGTCCAGTCATTCGCTTCCGTGATAGTTGGGGTTTATAATTTGAAGTCAGTCTCTTCTTAAACAGAACAACCTTTATTCGGGTGATGAACATCAGGATGAACACGCAAAGCTGCAAAGAAAAGCTGTCGTGCTTTTCAAAATTCAAAACCCCCACATGCATGTCGAAACCAGAACGAACATGGAATCTTTTTTTTTGACTGACAAGAAATCAAGAATGTGATGTTTGTTTGGTCATATTTGAGTTATTGGATTATTTTTTTTTGTGTCAGTAGTGCAATTCCCAGCCTCACCTACAAGTGCATACACACACACACACGTCTGGCATTATTGGCAGCATGCCTTCATCCACCGAACACCTACAGGATCCCTGGTGGCCTTTGTCACAGAAGAAAGAGAATGATCAATATCCTAGTTAAACTCGACTTTCAAAGCTGATCGCAGGGCCTCGTTCGGGGATCGTCTTCTTTAATGAATTTTCTTTCATTGCACACAAGTTTTTAAACATCAAACAATAAATTGGCCAGGGCACAGTGAAATATTTAGATCTATTGACTGTGTTTGAAAAATGTAGAGGGCAAAAACTCCAGTGGTTTGATGCTGATACATTCTGAACACTTTAATCCACCCGAGTGTTTTCTTTTATCTGCCTGGGCTTCTCCAAAAGAGGCAAAAAGGCCCTCAAGAACATTCTCAAAGATCCAGCAACTCTTTTTTTGAAAGAAGCCCCTTACCTTCAATTTATTTTTTTCACACTTAAAAGAAAATAAAAAATAAATAAATAGCTAAGTCCTTGAGTGTTGGCTCACCTTAATTGTTCAGAACCTGCTCTGGACCAAAAAAAAAGAACAAAAGGAATGCAAATGCAATGAAATTCACTCCTTCTTTTGAATCATAATTTTCCTCCTGTCAGTAAAGTCTCACATGTGGAAATGTGGCGTGTTCAGTACGGCAATAAAAAGCTTCACATCTGTTTTGTTTATTGTAGCCGTGTTGCATTTCGTCATCCACCGCCCCGAAACAGCTTTTAAAAACTCCCCTTAAACAAAGAGGTGATAAAAATATATAAAAATACATCTGTAGCCTGAAATATAATCATTTCTTTTGGCTTAAAAATACTAAAGATATCTTTTCATTTTTGTTTACTTGCCTTTCAATATCGACAGGTCACTCTCAGATGATTCTGACATAGAAACATTTTGTGAGACTCAGCGAGTTGGAGCAGAGCAGCACTTGCTAGCGTGTTGTGCATATTGATTATAAATCCCTTTTTTTTTTTACCCAGCCTGCAAACATTTCTCTTTCATTTCAGAAAAAAAAAATCTCTTTTTTCTTCTCTTTTGGAGAAGGTCACATCAAGGTGAACATCAGCGCCTTGGTCTGAGCCCTTGTGGAGCCGCTCTTCCCAATGCTGTAAGAAATTGTACAATGTGTAGCGTATCTTTGTGTGTGTGTGTGTGTGTGTGTGCTTGGCTGGCGTGACAACCTGGCCTTGACGTTAAACATCTGCTGGATGATTCATTCGGCTACGGATGTGGAGTGACACCGAGGCACATCTGCCGAGGTGCAGGCGATCGCTGCAACCTGGCCCTCGTGTAAGGCCCCAGATTCACCACCCAAACCGCTTTTCTGACGATTGCATCATTTCCCCCCTCCTTTCCAACAGGGCTGGTTCACGAAAATGACATCCTGTTGTGCACGTTGGAGAGCAGCAGATGCATAGCCTTGGGGAGACTTAGAAATGGCAAACATAATGAAACTCAAGAACCTGTGATAAAGGTGATCCCAGATAAAACTCATTTGGTCCTTTTGGCCGCTGCAGAATTAACATAATACTTTTTTTTTTGCATTATGAGTGAACTTATCACGTCAGATTGTGAGATCAGCGCTGCGTTTTGATCTTACTGCTGTTTCTACATTGTATGCTTGTGTTTCGTTTTCTTCATCTTCAATGATATCAAGTTTTATTCTTCTGTTAACCCTTGTGCTGGCCTGTTTAATGAACACATTTTTATCATTAAGTTTATTTTTTTGTAGATCCCTTTTTATTTTTTTATAATAGTTAATCAGCATAAACATGTTGAAGAGACTTTGTAATTTAGCAGGTGAAAAAAAAAATCAAGTATTTACTCATTTGAAGCATTGCAATTTGATGCTTTTATCTGATTTGTGTTTTTAAAAACACATTCCCTTTTGGAACATTTTTGGGACAAAATCTAACAGTTTGAAACTGTTAGCATGTTTCACTGCATTCTAAAATGATGGAGACTAAATTAAATGGATAACCGTAGGAAAAAGTAGAAACTAATTTGTTCTGGCAATAATTGTTTAAGGCCAAGCTTGATTTTCTTTTTGTGTGTGTGTGTGTAACAAAAGCATCAGGGTGTAAAACATAGATGGAGACATGATCAATTGACTTCACTGAGAGGAAAGATTGAGAAATTATTTGATTTAAGTGACAGATGCTTCTCTTCACTACTGTGCAATGCATTGTAATCACTTAAATGGCTACAGCTTGACTAATTAAGGTGATGCAAGTTGCCTGGCGTCTTCCAAACAAATCCTCTGTAATGGGAATTATGTTGCAGCCCAGCTCCAGCACAGCACAGTGCAGATGAGCGTGGAGCTGACGCGCAGTTCATCTTGCGAGGGGTAAAAGAGATCAGTCGGTTTAGCCCTCGGATTTCAGCATCACATTCGTGTTTCCACTTAGCTCCAGAATCCAGATATAATTTTATTCTGGAATAAAACTGATTTAACGTGCTGTCGAGCTGCACCGCACTCGGCCCTGCTGTTACCATGAAGGACGCACGAAGGAATATGACTGTTAGAAATTAAACATAAAAAGCCGATGACTAGCAAACACTCATGCAAATGACGATGGCTGGAATGTGCCGGATAGTCCTCCTCGAGCTCGCTGTGCGTGTTTAAGCACAGATAGAGTCCAAGGACGCGCGGGGCCTTTGATCCCGTCTCTGGGGCCCCCCAGATGTTCCAATGCAGGGCAATGTCAAGTCTGGTTTATTTGCAGAGGTAATGCCCAGCCATTTATATGTACAAGGCATCCATCAAGCAAAGGGAGCATTTCAGGAACGCTTTTTTCTTTGCACGAAAGAGCAATTGAGATTTGTCAGCGAAGGGACTCTTGATAGACCGTAACCACATCTTCAGCTACATGCGCTTTAAAAAGGGCCCGGGCCGCGATGTTTATTCAGGGCAACCCGAGGGACATTTCCTCTCCAAGTAAATGCAGATGTCTGCGGATATTACCCAACATTTGAAGTAAAACTGGATGTTATATCAAATTTCCACACATGCCATTGAAGTAGGTGTTACTCTTACTCGAAAATTACTGCACTTTTTTTTAAAATCATGAATAACTAATTTGAGTACAGTCTGACAGGCTGAGCGTCTTGCAGAAACGTCTCAGCCAGTAGGTGGCAGTATGATACCTGACTCCACCACTTCTCAAATCAAGTTTCCCCTCAATCATTAGAAAGAATAAAGCACCCTGAATATTTCAGTTGACAACTTGAAATATACAATAAAATCTGCTGCAACATATATAAAGTATATCTAATCATTACTAGATAATTTTACAGAACAAACATTCCTATTCATCCACTATTTAGCATTACTATCACAGAATAAAAGCATGTATGTGGCGTGATTGAAGCGACGTAGGAAAATAGATATAAGATTAGTGCTTAACAAGTAAGGCTTAAGAATAACCTGCAAAGGACCCCCCCCCCCCCCCCACCCATATTTCTGATGAACTTTAACATGACTAAAATGTTCTGCCCAAAAATCTCAACAATACTTGGGAGAAATTAATTAATTATAGTTCAGATAAGCGAGAGCAAAATTCAGCCCCAGTAACGGCACAACTGTCGAAAAATCCTGCTGATTGAGAGATTTTTTTGTTTTTGCTCTTTCTCTGTTAAACACAGTTAGAAAATGTTTTTAGGTTTTACAAATATTCAGACGTTCTCACTGATCTTGAACCCTGTTACTTCGGTCAATCTGAATAAAACTGCCTTGGCAGTTTGCTTTCATGCAAGCACTTTTTCCCAACATCTTTTTCCACTTTTTTTTTTAAACATCAGTATTAAATTTATGAGTAATTCTTTCAGTCTCACAGTTACTTTCTTCTGATATTGACGGTATCACTCTCCCAACTGACTGGGTGAAGGGATGGAGGCTGCGTGGAAATGCATATGTGACACAATTTCCCCTCAAACTCTGATTTCAATCCCCACTGAAAGCAATTAAATGGTGGCTAAGATCCAGAGAAACAAATTCTAATGTGTTAATTTCTGGGCTTGTTGCTTCTGCACTCCCAACACAATAAATTCTCGTTGTTTTTACAACAACTGAGCTCTTAACAATCACAATATATCAAACTTTGTGATCGAACGGACAACAACAGATGATTTACTCTGAATATATCTGCAGGTCGCTGAGATCGTTCTCAAAATGTATTTCCTACACATTTAAATGAAAAGGACGGTGGCTGCACAGTCTGCTCAATTCATTCTGCGCAGGATTAGAGATTTATTTTCTGAGGAGGAAACACACAAAAAAAAAAATCAATTAGTGCTAAATTTATTCATGGATTTCTGTGATCAATGCGAGTCCACTCAGAGGGGCTCAGTGGGACCCAGTTCATCCCAGTTAATGTGTTTGAAGGGGAATTACCATTGATGTTGTTTTCCCTTCCTCTCAGGTCAAAGGCCGCTTGGGAGGAGCTTCCTTAAAGTCTTCGCGGCTACCCACAAGACACCTGGGCGGCATTGCCGTGGAGCTCCGGTTGACGTGAAGGGAAGCCAATAGGGGTTGGTTGGATGTGCCGACTCTAACGTGCCCACTGTCAGGGAGTCCCTCGGAAGAGCTAATCGTAAATCCTATCAAGGCTGAGAATACTGCTTATTGATTTACCCCACTAAACACACACAATACATAAATACAACATGTGTGAATCCCCTCCCAGCTTTCACTAAACAGGATATTCATATCATCAACTGTTGCATTCAGTATACTTTCCGACGATTGTTCTACTAGGTGAAATACAACGGTTCCGCGCTCTCTTTATTTGCTGGAACCGCTGTAATTTTAGCTCACGTGATCTTTCATGACTTCTTGATCGTTTTCACAATCCTCCTATACGCGATAATGGTGCAATGAGAGACGATGCGATCTTCAGAAATGTTCCTTGAAGGGGGAACTTTTTTGCCTTTCACGTTGATTTGAAGCAGTTCCTGCACACAGGCTATATTTCAGGTCAATTAGAAATATTTGGGCATTTGCAAATCATCTTTTTCTCTCAGATCCTGGGGCTCTAAAACTGCGCTCTTGGCCCTAACGGCTCTGTTCAGATTCTCTGTGGAGCTTGACATTTTGATCCGCAACAGAGACTAAATGATAACCGTTTCCTTGTAAATACTGTTGCCTGCAGGGGAGGGTTTAAATAGAACCAATGAGGACTTTTCACGTGCTCACTTGTTTATATGCACAAACTTATCTAAATATGGATGACCTTTAGAATACAGTGTGCATCACATGCAGCGCCGTGAGGGTGAGTAGCACGAAGGGAGTCTTAATTACAACAAATTATTTTTCATAATTTCCAAAAGTCATTTGGTTTTGCATTTACAAATTATTCAATTATAACTATTTCCCAAAAAACTGCAAACAGCTTGTGAGACTCCGGTTCAGGCTTTTCTTGCTCAACAAAATTCCAATATCTAATATTTTTTTTCTGTCACTTTCTTTGTTTGTTTTTTCTACAAAGGGAATATATTTAAAGTGTCTTTTGTTCCTGTATGAAAGAACAAGCTGCCTTTTGACATGTTTGGTCTTGATCACTCTCATTAACTCTCTTCTCACTGAGAGCAAAAAATATATAAAAATTACTCTGATTCATTTATTGTTACTGCAAACATGATCGACTACTGTCGGAGCTCGCATCTACATCTAAGAGAATGTAATTATTCCAACCTAACAAAAGACCCTCTATTCAACAATTTTAAATATAAATGCAGGAGGGGTCGATTAGTCCCTCGTTGATTTAGTTTTCTTGTTTTTGTCTCTGACAAAACATAAAACGAGAAATAATTCATTTTGCTAAAAAATAAGTGCGGGGATGGAATATTTATTTTTGCCTTGAGAGAAAACTCAGTACTGAAGTTTGACCCCTCTGTATTTGCATGACAACCTTAGGTCTACTTCACTCCATGGCTAGTAGATGACAACATCCCACGACTGCTGCAGCGTATACGCGTTCAACACCGCCCACGCAGGGGGGAAGATTGACATAAACACTTTTTAATTGAGCTGCAAATGTTGTCAAAAGATTGATTCATTATTGTAGAATCCCTACAGGGAAAATCAAAAAAACAAAAACAGTATAATTAATACAGGCAATCGCATTATGCCCGTTGCGAAGCTGCAAAGATAGCATAATAGCACATTTTTCACTGAGCATTTACCAGACTGCTGATAGCATTCGGTGCTCGGCTGCCGGCTCCTGGGAAAGATTGCTCCTTGTCACATCCTTATCAAAGGAGCGTTTTGTTCCTCCTTGCACACACAGTTCTGATTCCGCAAAAAGGACTGTGATCTGTTCTACATGTGTAGATCTTTCTCCGGCATCCCCCTCCCCCATCCTCTCAATGCTCCGCTGAAGATCAATTGTGTTTGTACTGTATGTGAATGTGTATCAAAGAGTCTCCACAGTCAATGCCTCCACTTATAAGGTAATGTACTGACACAGGAGATTCCACGGGGACTCACGGAGCTTTTCCGTGCAGCAAAGGCTGGGAGGAGGAGGAGGAGGGGGGGGGGGGGGGCAGCAGTCATATAGCGTGGGTGGAGGAAGCTGGATTGATACCACACACACTACTTACACAACACTGTCTTCACATGGAAAGCAAATATATACCTACAGTAAGTGCACAGAAATGTGTACACAAATGCACGTAAAATACCGTCAGTGCATGGTTTCAACATTAAAGAATCCAGACCCGCGATGTTACATCTCCCATTGAACACCTTTTCTGTTTCTCAGAGTCTCGAGGGGGGGGGGGGGGGGTTAGGTGGGGATACGTTGTCAATGAGAACTTTCACAGCAGCACAAACACTCGCCGAGTTGTTATTATTAATCCTTCAGACTTATGTCGGCAGCTGTCCGTGAAAAAGAGGACTTATTCCCATGCATTTTGATATTGTATTGACCTTATAACTAACCAAGTCTAAGTCATAAATCCATAGTTGCCCTCATCTGAGAAGTGGCCACCCCAGTGCTCACCAGCTCCTCCTGCCTGCGCTTGCCTTTTTGTTTTTTTTTTACTGCTGAGACGGGAGGCAGGTCAAACACAAGGCTGGGGCTCTGCTGGATTTAACCCCGGCAAAGCAGAGAAGTGGGAGGATGCAAGCGATGTTCCGCGCCCATGTGCGAGAGTGCATGAGTGTTTAATAGCCATAGGATGTGGGGCTCATTGTCCTTTCATGTGCGTTGCTATCTCTGCATTCATACATAGGCAGTGACAGAAGGTGACCCCTGTGTCGGCGGTTTATTACGTCCAGTTCATTTTCTGAGCCCGACTCCTTTGGCTGTCAGTTTTAGTGCTTGATGGTGTCAGCTGGACGGTGTTGCGTCTGATGGAGTGCCCCCCCCCCCCCCACTACCGCCTCTAACACCATCCTGAACAGATAGGCAGGGAGCGCTATATAACAGGCTCAGTGACAGGTTCTCAAAAACATACAGGCCATGAATATGCAAGCTCCTTCACAAACAGCCAGGAAAAAAAACCTGCTTGATGTGACGGAATCTTAAAATAAGCAATTTTGCCATATTCAAGCTGCAACATTGACATTTTCAGCATATTTCTCTGAGTCGAACTGTCTCTTCAATTTCCTTTGGTTAGAGGAGAGAGTTTCTTGGCCGTTTCATCACTAAATATTAAATGATGTTTCACTTTACTGTCACAACATAATGAAAACAGGAGAGGCATACATGCTAAGTGATAAAAAGAAATCTTAATTGGACATTTTTGAAAAGTTAGGATATTTTGTGCATTTCTTTAATTACGTGATTTTGCAGAAGCAACGCGTCTTGATTTATTGGGATAAGGACCCCCCCCCGCCTCTTTGCTGCAAATGCTTCCACCCTCCCCTATTTAATGCAAATTTAACCAATGTGCGCCTTTGATATTGAAATAATCTCGCTGCTTTCCCCACAAACAACCCTGCAAAATGAAACAGAATGTGAGCGAACTTTCTCACCGCGAGTTACGTTTACCTCACTCCGGCCACGAGCTTGGTTCTGACCCAGAGGTCATGCTGCGGTCGTCAGAAACAAATAATATCATTATAAATCCAGTGAAACAGAATAATGCCGTTCACTTTATCTTTTAAAACAATAAAACTTCATTCACGGTATTGTGGACCCGGATAACGGTAAGGATTGTTCTGTGTTCTCTCTTGATGCTTCTGATCCTGCGCAGCTGCAGGAAGACTGATTGAACAGAACGAGGCACACCAGCTCCACATCCATAATCACTCATCCCGGCACTATTTAAGTCCTCCCTTTCTGACACCACGTCGCCTGAGTGATCATTTCAGAGTTTGAAGTTCCTGTCCGCTCGAGTCTTTGCCTCGTTCAGTCCTTCAGCTGCGGCGTATCTGTGTGTTACGATTATTCGGTGTCCTATGACCACTCTTGATGTCTTGTGGTATTGATTCCCACTGGTGGATTTATTAAATTGGTCTTTCCATAATATATTTCCAGTGAATTCACCCTTAGACGACACAAATACAAATGTTCATGCAATAGCCTGGGTCCGGGGAGCCCCTTTCTTTTTTTCATGGACACTCTGTTGTATGATCTTTGGGATTGTTCTGCGAGATGAAAACTGCGGCCCATGTGGGGCCCACATGCTGAAAGCACACGGGGCCGAGTGACAGTCCCAGTCCAACAGGAACAACAGCCCTACTACTGAAACTGATTTCTTCCCATTGTCTAGATAAGAGGTCGTAGAGCTGTTGGCTCGCTCTTCCCACTGCTGTACCCTTCTTCTGTTTTCTGTTACATCACAGGCCGCCAGTAAATCATTTGCAGTGAGATTGACAGGGATATATGTTCTATGTCTCCTGCGGTGTCTTTGTGGAAAATAGAGGGAACATCCCTCGATCAGATTTCGCCCTGAAAAAAAGGGGTTTAGAATGGGATCAGATTGGCTTTGAGTTAAAGTTCCTCTGGACTGGCCGCCATTCAGTTTGAGGGGAAAGGGTGGTGATGCTATTAACTCTGCTCCTTTCCTGTTTAGAGGAAGGGGCAGTACATTCCAGGACACGCTCACACCGGGGGACTTGTGACGACTTTTGTGTGCACGAGCGCAAATGCTTTAATGTGAGCCACCTAATCGAACTTTATCCATAGGATACCTTCAAAATCACAAACGCAGGAGTGCGCACTCACACATTCGAACAAATGCCTTTCTGCTCTGACACACTCTTTCACTCAATCTATCATCTTCTCCCACTTTGTCTCTCTCTTCCTTTCTCTCTCTCTCTCTCACTCCCTTTACTGGAAGGCCACTCTGATAGGCCCCCTCAAGGAGAGACACACCATCCCAGCTGATTCCACGGGGAGTCCTTCAGAGCCAGCACTTCCAGTGGCTTCAGTGCATTAAAGCTTTTACCTTTTGCTTCTAAAGGCATCGGGACAAAAACAGGCCGAGCTCTTTCTCTACACCAGGGAGAGAGAGAGAGAGAGAGAGAGAATGCATTGTCTTATGAGGACACTGATTACTTAGAAATCAGTCATCAATTATTCAAATGATGGCATACAGTATTGCCTCTACCTTTAGTGACAAGACAGCCTTTCAAGGCTGGGAAGTGCAGAGACACACCCTGCTCGGTCCGAAAGAATCAATACAGGCCTGGGTAGTTGACTTCAGCACTTTTGTTACAGTAGTCTTGCTCTTTATACCAATTTGAATTTGGGGGCCTGGCCCTTACATTAGGGAAACATCAGCCAGCTGCTGAGGAGGCCACTGGGCTAAAGCGGGCCCACCATGGAGGTTTGCAAGGGTTGGAAACAAGCCCTTTGGCAAGTCCCCCCAGTATACTGCATTACCTTCATGTCAAATTTGACCCGTTCCTGTTTGTCTCTCTGTTGCCCATTGTCTTAATGCCGCTCATTAGGTGTAAGTGAGCCTGATACATGTCCAAAGTTCATCGGCAACACCTGGTTCTCAGGAGAATTGATGTTGAAGTTGCCTTGAAGACAGAGACAGATGAAAAAAGGGGACTTTCTCTCAGACCAGTCTACAGATCGGACCACCCAGGATTTGCATATTTGAGGTTTTTCCTTTTGCTTTTCTTCCTTGCCTCCACTCAGTGGTGTTGCTGAGTTTTCCCTGGACTGGACTTCTGGCATACTCAGCTCCTTAGTCACTGTCACAGAAACACAAAGAGCCCAACACACAGCCTTCTGTCCTGTCCCAGACTGTCTGACCTCCGCTCTCTGGAAGCCTTCACCGCCTCGCAATGTTTTCTAATAGAATATCCTCTTACTCGGCAGCAGAGCCAGAGCCCTTATTTTGAATGACCACAGACCACTAAATAAGGTCAAGCAACCTAAACCGAAAAGCCAATTAAACAAATCGAGTGTAATTCGCACCTGACCAGCTGAAGGGACTGGTTTCCCTTTATTTCTTTCCTTTCCCATTGTCTTATTCTTCCACCAAACATGTTTGTGTTCAAAAGGTTCCTCCGACTCTCTTGGTTGCACCAAGGCCCCGCGTTCGTGCCACTGCTGTGGCCCATTTGGCTTCTCAGTTTGTTGCAGCGTGGTGACATGAAAGAGTGAAGAAAATGCAAAGGTGAGAGGAAAAATAATAGCCACAAGGGAAAGCATGGGAGGAGCCGAAGCGCGGGAACAAGCCGGGGGAGTGGGGGGAGCGAGGGGGGGTCACTGTAGGAGCTGGATCGCGATGGCTGCAGTCCAAAGTTGGCTAATAGTATCTGACACGCTGCAATTTTGAGGCTTATATCAACATTGTTTTTACAGCTGTAATTAAGCCACCTAATCAGAAGCACATTGGTTGGGACAGTCTGGGGGTTTGGGGGGGGGGGGGGGGGGGGGGGTGTGGACGAAGGTGGGTGGTGGGGGCGGGCAGACACACAGCAAGCTGTGTTGAGCCCTGCGGCGAGGCGGCAGCACCACACCGGGCCTAAGCTGGGTGGAGGCCTGCCAAAGGAACTGTGGGTGGGAGAGCGTCCTGAGTGTGACACATACATGCACGCACATCGACACTGATGTGCACAAGGGCCGTGCGTTGTGAACCGAGGCCACGCCGAACGATTATAGAAATGCAGAGGAGAGCAGTTTCTCTCTGTGTGTATGCAGGGAACTATACTGTTTTTTTCTTCTTCTGTGGTACATCTGCTTAAACTGCTTTCCAGGCTGCGCGTTACAAAATGGTCCCCTTGGTGACATGCATATCTGTTTATCAAGTGCTCAATTATGCCCAAACCTTAGCACGCATGTGTGCTCGACTACATTTCCATGTTTGTTCAGTGGGCTTTTTTATAGTGTGTGCCTTTGCGCACAAAAAAAAAAAGACCAGCATAAAAATGTGTATGTGAGAGAGAGGGAGCATATGCATGTGTGCGGTCGCCTCAGCCTCACAGAGGTTCACCCCACCCTTGTCAAGGCCCAGTGCCGAGTCACCCAAGTCTCAAATGGCAACAGCACACAGACGGGCCCACACACACTCACACACACGCAGCAGGACGCAGAGCTCGGCTTGGGCCAAAGTCAACAGATGAGCTGGTCTGAACTGGCTTGCTGTGTGTTCTGATTGTAAATTGCTCTGGTGATGATTAGAGAACTCCAGCACAGGATGTCGACTCTTAAAACTGTCCAGAGAAAATAATTTTCTACTATGTTCAGGAAACTTTTTTCTTGCGCTCTTTTGCACTGCTTCCCGCTCCGCCGCCCCGCGCTCCCTCTTTAATTTAAACATCATGGGGCTGTATGCAAGGAGGTGGAAGGGGTTGGTGTGTAAATTAGTTTAAGACCTCCAGAGTAAAAAAAAAAAAGAAAATACAAAAAAAAAGCCAGACAATGGGAGGCTGTTTGGAGTTTCATCTTTCCTCTCCGAGCGTACACACGGAGCCTCACGTTTGCATGCACCTTCATGCGGTGAAATGCCACCAAGACATTTTGTTGTCTTTTGAGCCACACTTTTTTTTGATCTTTGCATGACAGGGATGTTATTTGTTATTTAGAGATGCGCGCATTACCAATATTATCCTGATGTTATTTCCACTGTTATTGTCAGAAAGTGGATCGGAAGATCAATGAGAGTTTGCAGAACAGAGCCAGTGTTTGATGGGGATGAATTATTGCTCTGCTCTTTTCCCCTTAATCCTCGTGTCGTGATGTCATCATTCTGAGACACACAACGGCGGCCTAGCCCCAGCCTGTTGTTGTTGTTTTCGACACACCCGCAAAAACCACAGCTTTCTGACACATCACTCTGCCATTACATTAGTCTTGTTTGATGGACTATATAGACAAACAAATCCAAATCAATCGATCCCTCTTGCTGTTGCTTTTAACGATTGCAAAGTCCTTTTGGAAGCATGTAAGAACACGCCTAAAAGGACAAGCCACGAAGGCGACTATTGAGGCGGACACTTATGCAGACTTTGCTTAACGTCCTGCAGCCTGTAGCCAGCTGGCAGATTGGGTTCCACATTCCTGCTCCCCTGCTGAGTCACCCAGCTCGGTGACCATGAATGTGTTAGCGACTGCTGATTCCTTTCACCACGTCTCTCGGACTCATTTAGATTTATGTGTATATATATATATTTTTTTTAAGACTTAGCCATTTTGTGTCTCTGAGCCACACAGTATAGACAATGATTCACATCACAAACATGGAATGCAGTGAGGAAAGAGGGAAAGAAAAATGGAGAAAGAGAAAGACAAGTTAGTTTTGACTGGAACAGTATGTCCCAGTTTGCCTTGAGTTTAGCAATAGCCCCTCGTTCCCTCCACTTGTTTTTCCTTCCACCTCTGCAGAAATGTCCAGCTTGATTCAATCTGCGGGGATTGGGAGGAAATCAAAGAGGTGAGGGACCGGGAGCCTCCATATGGGGACAGGCCTGCATTGTCCTGCAGCCTAATTGACTCCAGGGACATGCAACAAAGACAGCCAGTGAGTATGTGAACAGGACACTGTTTCTGTATGTGTACAAGTGTGACTTGAGGAAGGGAAGGAGTTTGGTGGGGAGAGGATGTTAACGTGTCCCTGAGGTGGCAGCTACGGTCACACACAGACTTGTGTTTGACACGCAGAAGGAGGGTGTATATTTCCTTTGCCACTACTTCCTCCTCCTCCTCCTTTCCTGCTGTAAAGTTCAGATGTGAAAGCCGCCACAGAAGATGCAGGGGAGAACTGGCCCAGACACCCTGGCCCTGCACGAGTGTGACTGTCTTTTCCGAATCCTTTTATTCCATCAAGCACTTCTCTGTCTGTCTATCCACCCCTCTGTCTTCCCCTCGGCCTCCTCCTTCCGTGACTGCACGTGCAAAATGATGGTTTTTCCTCAGCCGGCCGTCTGGTGGTTGACCAAGAACACGCATTCATTCACAAGCAGCCCGTGCACACCCTCGTAAGCACATAACGAGATGAGAAACGGAGAGAAGACGTAAACTGTGGGAAGAGCAAGGAAATGAAAAACAAATCGTGGCACGACCTCAGAATGCAACTGGCGAACAGCGGAGACGTCTGACTAAACAGCGGCGATGGGATTTGCTGGCTTGCTCACATCCCCCCCCCCCTTCCATGCCAAACATTACTTGAACCCTCACGCAAATAAGGTAGAAGTGATTCTCTCTGCTGAGCTTCACAGTAGTAAAGATGACATGATCTTTTTGCATTAACTTGGTAACAGGACAGTTTAAAGGCGGCAAACACCTGAAAGCATGTTATTGTAGTATCAGTGTAACCCAGCCGAGGTTGCCTCCAACAAGGGCCACAGGTCCTGGGGGGGGGGGGGCTTTGTTTCTTACAGTTTGTGTGTGTTCAGTGTCCAGGAATGAGACTTGGACGTGGAAAGACCCAGATTTATACATTCTGCCCGTAGACTATCCCGGAGATATGTCAGAGGCAGCGGGGGGATTTTCTAAAAGTCCTCTCCGGTTTCTCTGGTTCAGCATTTTGTCGTAGTAAAGACATTACGCGGTGACAACAGGCATTAAATACTGCCACCCCCCTCCGTCCCCGCCCCCCCTCCGTCCCTGCATCTCATTTTTTATCCCCTTTCTTGCCCAATTCTTTTCCAGACTTTCTTTCTTTCTTGAAAACAAGGTTACAGCCAAGTCAGAGTGAAGCGTTTCGTCAGTGTAGGGATGAGTAATTACATCAACCGGGCTACAAACGCACTGAACAATGATCAATGTGATTCATGTGAAGTCCAAATGTGCCCGTTGAATGTAATACTTGTCCTGAATTTGCCCTTAGCCACATCCTGCTGCATCAAATAATGAGTCTATCCCTCTCAGATATGTTGCTACTTCTTCCATTACAGCGAAGACTTCATTTCAAAGGCTTTTTCCTTGAAGCTAAATACTTATCTTATTCTAATGGCACTCCTGAGAACAGACCGCTTATCCTGGTATGAATTGAAAATTCACTTAAGGAGCAGCCGTGGAAAAAAAAAAAAACGTGAAACATAAAACAGGCAGAAAGTGCTTGTAGGGGTGATGCAGAAATATTTACAAGAAGTTTCAGTTTTATTCTTGGTAGAAGTGAGGAAGTTTCAGCCATGTTAGAGGCTTTCAGGCTAAACTAACGGCCTGCAATGCATTCAACTGTAGCGACCACTGTTTGAGCCATTTGCACGTGCGTGCTCACGCGCATGCTCGCTGACATTGAGCCAGATTAAAACCAAATGCATGACTCTGGGCTGATGTTTCCACAGAACTATAAAGAAATCATTACCCAAGAGGAAATCATTAAGTGTAATAATATATCGCCAGCCTTCTCGATAAGGAGGCTGCAGCAACGCTGGAGGACCAAGACGCCACGTTCTGGCGGCCGACGTGACGCGAAACCGCACAAACGTTCTTGTAAATCAGTTGTCTAAGTTCTTCAGCGTGTGTGTTTGTGTGCACACTCTCAGATGCAAGTGTGTCTCCACAAACTCTGGCTGGAACTTGGGAAACCACTGGGAGCTCTTCCAATAGTACCTATAGTCTGGAGTCATTTGTTGACTCAGTGATGGTTAGAGGGGCAAGTGTTGCCATCTTAGAACCGGCACAGCCAAGTGGGATGCACACGCACACACACACACAGAAACCGACATCAATAGGACTTCTTTCAAGAGGCCCCAGCGTGTAGCTGGAATGCAGTTTGCCTCCTCCTCATGGTAATCCCCGGCGGTTTCATGCAATTTGAATGACAAACAACTCTGACAGCTAAAGGGCCGAGGAGGCGCATTTGGCTGAGGAGAGGAGTAACTCTGGGACCGGCTGTACGCTGCAGCTCAGGTGCGCTTGTGAAACTACGGATGAAACCACACGCCTCGGTTGCTCTCCTCAACTCCGGGGCCCTGAGAAAGGACTTTATTTTCCCTTACCTAAAATGGTCTGGGGTGCAAAAGAAGCTCAGAATTCACACATAGCTAGGTTGTGTTATTTTTCCATTTATCCGACAAAGCCTCGGCCGTGGAAGTCATCGGAGAGATTCCAGGCTCGCTCGCTATGCAGCCCAAACTTTGTATTAATAGTTAAAACTCGACAGCGCGGCCAATATCACCAAACCAAACAAGATTTAGATCTCAGCAACATCTCGTCTCTCTTGAGTCTTTTGTTATCAGTGGATGTCTGCGGTGAACAGGATGCCTCAAGGCACATCATTGAAGGTGTGAAGGTTCAAGAGTATTAAGTGTTGTAAAATTCATACAAAACGAGGTGGTGTAATTGCATGGAATACTTAGCTTCATTTACATCTTACTAATTTCCATTTGGGCACTCAAAGCAGTTGAAATGAATTCACATCTCATAGTTACTGATGTTAATTTTGACCTCTCGTATTTGTTTTTACTTATCATGCAGTCATGCAAACCACTGGGGAGCCTATTGCTTAATAGGAAGGGCAGATTTCAGCACACTGTTAAGAAACAGGGAGTTGCATCTAGTGAATGGTCAATATCCTGATCGATTCTGCTCATATTTGGGATGCCATAGGGTCTGACAGTTTGATTTGTATTATTTTGGATGGAATAGGGTTTTTATGTTGTGGGAATTTAAAGCCCAATATTTATTTTTCTGCACATTTACGGTTTGGAGCATGAGGCATTTCTTTTTTTGTGTGTGTGTGTGCGTGTGTGTGAAATCACTGCAGGCATATAAAACTTTAGCCTTTACATCCTATAACAAGTCCACATAAGATTTGGAAATATACAATGCTACATGATTCCCCCCTGCTTTTACCGCTGCACTTTCTAGCCCAACTACATTAAATGTTTGATAATGCATTGTGATTAAAGAATGATGAGCTTCTTCAGAATTTCCTCCATTGGAAAAAAAAAGTTCATTTTCTTAAGAAGGGACATAAAACTGAAGCGTTCCAATGCATTATAAATTGTGGAAGAAGGCAATGAGGCTGACTTGTGGCTGTCAGTCAACCCACTGTTGCAAGGTGTTCTATGAGGTGAAATCTTGCAGGCGAACTAGGGGCGAGGTGGTGTAGTGAGATGGAGCTGGCCTGGCAGCCAAGGGGCTGCACTAGACTAGCTGAGTGCTGAAGAGGGAAACACCATTGCACTGTTCGTTTGGAGACATTCTGTCAAAGCCGGCCCGGGTTGACACCTCGGATCACAGTTTGATAGACGGAAGAGTAGCTCTTGCTGACTAGGTCCTATTAAGGTGGATGTTTTCAAAGTTTGGGCCTGTCACTAGGGAAAAAATAGGAAGGACACGCAAGGGGAAGTGGAGCCGGAGCAGAGCTGACATGCTTCAAGACCCTCTTCCCCAAACATGCAGTCGGGGGGTCAAATCCTTTCCCTTCGCTTGGTGTCCAACGTATTGCCGCACAATGAATTGCACGGTCGTGTTTGGGAACGCACGTTGCTATCATGCACATATGCCTCCCAAAATAGGAAAGTATGCATGAATGCGTGCTAACATGTTCTCGGGAGCGTTCGCGCAAGCATGACGCGCACAGATGTGCATCTGCATATGTAGGCTTCTTTATTTATTTTCGTGAAGAACTGCGTCCGGTAGGATTAGTGTAGGTTTGTACTCTGATGCAGCCACCTCTCTTGGATCAACGCTCCCCGCAGTGCAATGAACAGGCAGAGGCATCCGAGGGAGGCCTGGTAGAGACCCACAGAGGCACGGAAGCATTGAGAGGTGGTGGACCGGGGGGGGGGGGGGCACACTTGAATGTGTGTGTGTGCGCGCTGCTAGTCGTCAGAGAGGGGTGAAAGCAGACACACTGCACCTTGACCACCTATTATGAAGCTCTTTGCCTCGATGTCAAGTGAAAGCAAGTTAATTGGGTGAAGCTGTAGAGCATGTTAGGGCGGTGGTTGAGGGCTCGCCCACTTGACAGTTGAGTGTCAGTGGGACCCAGTCAAGTGTGGCTGAGAGACAGAGCCCTGTCACCGGGCCTAAAGCAGGGCCGCTGGGGCTGTTAGGGAGAGAGACGACCCTCCCCTACACGCACGCACACACACACACACACACTGCACATTTTACACACATTGACACATACACCCAATTACATTCACTAATCCCCTCTGGTGCATACCCACTGTCACACACTATTATAGAGATGGTTAAATAAAAACCTTTTATTTGGTTCAAGAATGAAATAATTTACTTTTAATGTGATAATAAAGTGATAGTTGTTGTAATAATTGGCTTTTGAGCCTTTTTTTCATAATTAAAGTGTGCATTTATATATATAAAATGATTTGAGCCTTATAACAAATAAAAACCTGAATAGTTGCACTGCATTTTTGTTAAATTATTATGATGCCTCGGATAAAAACCTTTAATTCTAAAAATGTCATCAAATTTTCAATCAAGCTACCTTGAAATTATTTTTAAAGAAAATGTATTGATTTTTATATTTTTTCTTCTTCTGTTTGATTATCAGATGATTAATGGCCACCACAACTTGATTGATTCAAATTGCAATTTCTGTGAAAAACTGATAAAACCAATGCTTTTACACAACGTAATTATCAAATACACACGTTAAAATCTAAGAGCCTGATTCAATACTCATCCTATCGTGTGTATTATTTGCATCCCGACTCAATTTCCCTCAGTTGAATTACTAATTTGAGAGGGGGGACAGATTATTGACAAACCTAAGCAGACCTGAATGAAAGAGGCCTTAAATATTCACAGTTTGGGGATCACCCACTGAGCACGAGAGAGCGGCTTTGCAGATAGTGTCGGAGATTTGCTGAATGCCCATTTATCTTCCTACAGCTCACATTCAATCTCCATCACATTGTCAGATGGAAATGAGACCCCCTCTTTTGTACTGTGAACATCCCCAGAAGTGCTACTCTGTGCCCCTTTCATAGTACAAAAAAAAGAAAGAAAAGAAGATAATTAGAGAAGATTGAATGATGGATGAGAGGAATATGGCTGCGGCCCTTAGATCATTGTGTTTTACATCATGTTATGTCCGTTTGGGTAATATTTGCACTGAGCGGTGTGGGAATCAGCCATGGCAGCACATCCCTTCCAACGGGTGTCTCCACATACTCAACGATACATAATGTAGGCCTTACGAAACTGATGGGCCAGAACACGGTCTCTATTCTGAAAGGCACAAAGCATTTGACAAGGCTGTCAGGACTTTGTCCAGCCACTTTCAATGATCAGGCTTATCAAGCTGATTTGTGTTTGCATCAAGTAGTGCAGAAGGACACAATGGAGACTCGGAGCTCTGCTTTGTGTACAATATTTATGAAGCAACGCATCTCACCCAATTACAATGGTGATTTTTAAAAAGTAAAATTGATCCTAAAAAATGATATTTGAAACAAAACAGTTGGTTAAACTTTGTGGGATTATTTTTGCACTTCCTGAGGCTTTTATATAAGCAGTTGTCCTCACAGCTTCGGCCTCACGAGTATCGCCTAAAACCTGAGCATCACGTTAAAGCACTCAGATACAATCAGAAAATCGAATTCCTCAATCATTTATACCATTGTCCAAATGTTGGCCTGCTGTCTAATTCTTCTTCATGGACCCTGCTCTTCTACTAACAGCTTTGTAAACTGTTTAAAGCACCATTATGTCCTTACTTCCTCTGTCAAAATGGGTTAAATGTACTATAAGGAGTTAAGTCAAGCAGCCAAGTTAAAACGCAGTCCAGGCATCGGCAGTGCCTCTGTGATAAATTACTTTTTTATTGTCTGTTCCATATCCTATTTATTTTTAAACCAGCAATTCATAGAATCAAATAAAGCAAATTCACATCTGTGTGCAAAAAATCTATATGCAGCCATCCATGTGTTACTGTGCAGGGACTTTATTATAAAGCTCATTAACTTCTGATTTTGGTTTATTCTAATTAGAAGTTGAACTTGCTTCTCAATTTATTATTATAATTATCATCATCTCTGGATTTTCATAACCTAAATTCAAAGCATCATATAAATTATACTCAAATTAAATCCCAATTCATGTTAAATAATTAAGGTTGTAATAATTGAAAGTCAAGTATAAAAACATTTAATGGAATTTATTGTTTCAGGAAACGATATGTTTCTGCTTCATCAAATGGAGCTGTGGCCGTTCTTTAATTACGGAACAATTTAAACATTTTAGTGACCGCCCGCTGATGGCAGCTGTGGCGTAGCGGGAAATCACTTGTTTTCTATTGCAATTAAAAAAAAGATAAGTTTGGTGTTTAATTTTTCTGTAAAGTTCCTCACAAAGAAGAGCGAGAAAATCAATAAGCCATTTTAGTCTCTATCTATCAAAGCGGATTCCTTCTTGTCTGTTTTAAAGTGGGAATGTGGCACTTTAATAGGATAGCGCGTGGCTGTTTGAAATGTATGCCAATGATTCCTGTCATTTCATGGCAGCCTGGCCATGGTTCACTGAGCGCCCACTTCTCCCCTGTCAGCTCGACTGAAGACAAGCATTTAGTTGCAAACTTTGAGCAGGTTTGCGCAAACCAGAAATGATGTGACTGCTACTTCCAATCCCCATCCGTCTCTGCAATGCCACTGGCGGCCAAGGGAAGGGAGGATGGGTGTGATTTTCCTCGTTTTATAACTGAAGTGCTTGCTGATTTAGGAAAATGCTGAATAGACTGGAGGACAACAAAAGACAGGATGGGGAGGAGAGGATGGAAGAACGGGAAGGTTAAAGGAGGTAAAGCTCACTGCAGATGAAGTCAAAGGTTATCAGTTGACCTTTAGTGCCAGATGTCTACCAAACGCTCAATTAGGGTAGCGCACTCTGTCATACAGTCACTGTCATGCATAGCCACCATCATCTTCCAAATGTCGACATATTGCCCTCGCCGTACATTTTGTGAAACGTTTCAGTGTCTTAACAAAGGGCCAGTACGTCGGTAAGAAGTAGCCCTGCTGGCTAGCTGACAGCTTGTGTGCATCAAGGCCATGGCCCTGTATTTTCTGCCTTGTAGCACACCAAAGTAAAATCGCTTGTCAGGCCGAGGTGTCTATGAGCTGACAAGATGCCCCAGTGACATTTCAGCTCGAAAGAGCAAGTGTCTTGCAACCGAGTGGTCAAATATCAGAGAATAGGTCAACCAGGGCGGAGCTGAGCACTATGCGGAAGGCCGGTCTCTACCAAACGCCAAACGCCCCCTTGACTTTGACAAGTGGGACTGCCGGGGGGGCGGTCAGATAGGGCAGCGAAGGAGCGGCGGTGCGACAGGACAAAGTGATGTTCTGTTGGGCATGGCCAAACAGTGTGCACCTTATTGGCTTCAAAAGGGAAAAGACATTGACATTGATTAATCTTCTTAACCCTCTGGTACAAGTGTGGCGGGGAGCTCGTAGCGGCGGGGGTTTGGCAGCCCCATAAGACGGACCACTCCAATGGTTTGTACGGAGCATGGCCCCCTGAAATGTGCTCAGACATTCATTAGAATATCTTTGACACCTATCATGGGGGGGGGGGGGACATGGTCTCCAGTGTCCCCCCCCCCCAAAAGAAAGATTTCTTTTTAGCCCGGATCATGTGAGTGAAATCACTCCAAACTCAAAAAGAGAAGATAGGAATAGACTTATCCAACACGTGCGGCTTGTCTGCAGGTTTTACCTGAATGTAGTGCCTGCCTTGGATTTATAAGATCTTCAATTCTAACAAGCAATCGCTGTTGTAAATACATAAAAGCGTGTTTTGCTGTTTTTGTTGAATTTGGATGAAAATGCACACACAGAGAGCAAGAGAGAGAGAGAAAGAGAAAGAAAAAGAGCAAGCAGAAGAGAGAGAACATGTGTCAAAGTCTTGACAGCCATCAAGGCAATACAGTGATGCTGACATAAATATTTAACACTGAGGGGCAACCTACAGCATGTCATGTCATGGCAGCGATTAGGGTGAACGGTGACCCCCTCTCATATAACATGGTTTCATATTGGAGAGTGACGGGGGGGGCAGTGTTTCAAAGACTCTCCATCAGAGGATGGACAATGCTTCATTTCCATGAAGCCGTTCCTCCGGAACAGTGTTTCCCATCGGTCTCTACTCCCTACCTGCTTATTCACCTTCTCCAGGTGATGCAGGATCGTTCCATGACGAGGCACCGCCAAGACTGCAAGATCAGGTCCGTTAGAATTGTGTGTGTGTGTGTGTGTGTGTGTGTGTGTGTGTCCGTCACCCCGCCTCTTAGGAGCCTGATGGTGCAGGTCTAGGGAGAAGAGCTGTTTATCATTCAGCCAACATCATTTGGTTGTTTCTCATCGATTGGTTCAAAAATGTTTTTCCAATGTTATGTCATTGTTTGCAGGCCGTCAAGGGTGAACCCCCCCGTGAATAATTCCAACATTAATTGGAAAGAAATCCATACGTGGAACTTCACTTGCGCTCGGGATCGCAACACCTTGAAGAAACAATTACAAAGCATAAGGGGGGGGGGGGGGGGGAATCAATGGCTGAACCTCGCCATGAAATGTCACCGGCCGAAACTGATGTGGCCCTGTAGTATGAGCATTTAATAATGGCTGTTTCCCACAGTTTGACAGAAATAAGGTACAATTTAGGATCTAACAGAAGGCAGCGCAGACGGTAATCTGGATGTATATAAGTATACATGTATGTCATTTTAGGGGGCGCGGAACCTCATTCACTTTTTCGGATGATTTCTTGGACCCCTTTAGTGTTTGCTCTTGAACTTTAATCTATTTAAACCATTAGATGGACAACAGAATTGGACGATACACACTCATCGGTCCTGCACACCTCCAGCTCCACAGATAGGCAGGGAGAGAGGTGCAACAGGTAAAAGGCCTCCCTCCTGTAAGCTTACATGTTCATCATACCAATGCGCTAATGAAATAGAAATGTTATTTTAACTCAGGGCTGGGCAAACTTTTTGACTCGCGGGCCACAATAGGTTCTAAAATTTGGCAGAGGGGCCGGACCAAGAACAGATGGATGGAGTATTTGTGTGAGCTAATATAAATGACACATGAAAGCTATTGCATTAAAGGATTTGGCCTTTTGCAGGTAGCATTACAGGGAAAAGGTCAAATGACTGAGATTTAATTATAATACAATTTTATTTAATAATATAATTTGGACAAGTTTGGCGGGCCGGATTAAAGAGACCAACGGGCCGCATATGGCCCCCGGGCCTGGGTTTGCCCATGCCTGTTTTAACTAGTGGTCATCAAATATCCTGGAAACCACAAAAATGTGGATTCAAAATGTTTTTGTTTTTTTTCTGCTGCAAACTAGACATTTGCACGTCAGTCCAGCGATATAATTAAAGTGAAAACTCTTCTATAGAAGCTGTAAATAAAATAATTCGCTCAAACGAGGCACAATCCTCCTGAATTCATGACAATTGTTGACGAAGCCTCAAAAGTGGGACTGAAGCTCTCGACACCATATAAGTTACCTCCAGCACTTGGGACTTACCTCCGCTTCCAGTAGACTGAGCTGATAGCTCTTCCGGTACCTGACATATTATACCAGCGCTGTGGTCGTGCCTCGGCGTCATCGCTCCAGTTCTTTTGTTCAGTCGCAAATCATTCTGTGGGCTCCCTTAAGTGCATCTGTGTTTGTTAAGTGCCCAGACCATAGGCCGTGGTGTTAATCCAATTTGCCAATCACATTTCTTTCTGAGCAGTCGCCGTGTGGCTGGGTGGTTAAAGGAGGATAGTGACACACCTGGGAGAAAAATCAAACAAGGCTCCCAAGGTACAGGAAAAGGAGGAACTTGAAGCAAAAACCGCACAAGAGGGAATGGAGATGGGCTATGAGTGCAGTTACCTGTCCCTGCAGTCGTTTACAGACACACGGACATTACACACACACACACACACACACACACACATGGACATCATTACATTTAGTGGGAGACAAAAGTCTCTGATGAAATTTTAATGGCAAGCCCTTTCAGGCCAGCCCTATTGTCTTTCCCATTAAAGTCTCAGGGATACTTGTGTCTCTCTAGCGAATGGCGACAACAGAAGACCCTCGTACTTTCTTCCTCACCTCCCGAGCAGGGAGACGGAAGTGGGATGCTATTATTATTTAATGCCTCAGAAGAGTCCAGCGCTCACTTTAGGGCTTTGTCACAGCGGTGGAGCATCCTGCTCTGGGAATGCTCTGAGTGCGCACACTATTGTTCACTTCAGGTTGTTTGCCATTTTCTCACATGCCCCTCCCGCCCCCCCGAGCATGTCAGCCTTGTTTCACATGCTTTGACAAGAAATGCATTTGACGCTCCGCGAGAGGTCAAAGGTGCCGACTGCAGCAACGGAGAAGGAAACAATGAGATCCTTTTCGCCCCCGATCCGTCTTCAATAAATAAAATAAAGTTATTTCTCAATTTCAACGCGATGAGAAAACCTTAGAGCTACCGGAACCGTTCAGTGAAGGCATAACACACGTCTGTGACCGTGCCACGACGCTGGCAAATAAATCCCATCATAAAAGTCGAACAGCATCTTCCATCCTGGCAGCCATTTATGTGTTCTGATCAAGATCAGCATTGAGTTTTGTTTTGTTTTGTTGGCGGGGGAGGCGCTGGCATAGACAATCCTGCAGATAACCAGTTACCTCTGCTGCACACTGGTAAAAAAAACAACAACAGCACAAACACACCGGAGAATGATGATTACCGCTAGCAAGGAGGTCATGCTTTCTGCCCATTTTGCTTATATGTTTGTCTGTTTCTCTGCAGAATTACACAAATAAAATAAAAATATTGACCCAATATTCATGAAACATGTCGGAAGGGCGGAAACGCTGGCCAAGGACGAACTCATTAAATTTCGGAGAGAATCTGAAATGGCAGCCAAGATCCATGTATTATTCTTCACTCTCAACGAGGGTTAGGGTTTCCTTGCAGATCGGTCTATTGAGCGAGCAGGCTTGAGAGAACGAGGTAGACAGTGAATGAGGAGAGAGAGAGAGGGAGAGGAGCGTTAGCAAAGGGGCTGGAACTCAGAGAAATAAAATGTTATTTTCCGATTACTTCTCAGAAACCCCGGAGGGCTGCATTACTTAATCTTGTCTAAATACAGATGAAGTGCATGCCGCACTCACCTGCAGCTCTTCATGCATCAATACTCAGACATGGGGGGGGGGGGGGGGGCAGAAACCCACTTTAACCGACAGTCTGACCTCACTCGGGGCACTTATTGGCTGTGGGCTGCTCAGAAACTTCTGCAACAAGCCAAATATAATAATAAGAAATTACACACGTGGGGTCTCTGCAGATTCACACTTACTATGGTTCATCAGTGATGATTGAGAGGTGGGAACCTTTGGCCTTAGCATTGGTACAAACTTTCTGATTGTCCTTCTGGAGTTGGTAAAGTTCCTTAAACTTTCTGTGCCGCTGGCAGAAATCAAGTTCAGTTTGTTTCCCGTCCTCACAACCAAAGTGATAACAGAGAGGCAGGTGGGTACCTGACTAGTTTCAGTAGATTCTTGCCTTTGGCTTCTGCTCCCGAAACAAGATTGATCGATCCCGTTGAGTTACATTCTGTCCAATGGTTGGAACTCAATTAGCAAAAGATTGGCGCCGGTTTCGTTTTAGCGTATTTCATTTTTCAAAAGTGAGGGATTGACGCAGCCATGAGATGAAATACTTTTGGTTTGAATGAAATATAATACAGCTTTAAAACTAAAGTATACCAGTCAGAAGTTTGGATGCAGTTTCCCGTTTGCTTGAATGGGAGCGTCTGATTGCTTGGAAGGCAGACTGGTCATTAAAACCGTCCTTGTAATTGAATTATTGGAATGACTGGAGAGACTCATTAGGGATAACGTCTCACAGCAGATGATAGACTTTGTGTCATTACACCTCCCCCCCATCACGCTTCAGCTTGTAGACATCCAGCATTTCCTTCAAGCGAAAATTCAACCAGATGCAAAAGAATAAAAAATTAATAAAATGGAATTAAGCTGAATGAAACGCTACTTTGGCAGCTCGACCGTTTATCATTGCAGGGAAAGATGCAAGTATGAATCATTGCCCGGAATCAAATATAACAAAGCCTTCTATGTAAATGATGAATAATACAACATCTATGTATTCCCCTCTTGCAGCCTTTTGGTGGGTGTTGTTCGGGGAGTCGTTTTTTCCGAGGTGTCTGAAGACATCTGAGGGTATAATTAATGAATCATAGACTTGCTGTGACCTTTCAGTTAGCTGATTGACAAAGATGGGCAGCTACAATCTTTTAACCTTCAGAAACGTCAAAGTGAACCTAAACTCTGTGGCTGTTCCTCCTGACACCTGTCCTCCCTCCTCTCCTGGCCGGCCTGCCGCGGTATGACTCCCCTTATGTTTACTATCGCCCTATTGATTTGTTTGCGAAGAGGCTGTGGTGCCCATTAAATATTCACTGCTTGTTTTTTCCCCCCCTCTCACCATCACTTTATTCTAAAAAGCAATTTGTCTCCTTGACTCCTTATGAGTCATGTTCCACTTGCAAGTTGCAGAGACATGAAGGACAATCCTTTCCACCATTCATTTTTAAATCACTATTCTTTTTTTTTTTGCTATCTAAATCCTTTTATCTCAGTTGACACTTTTTTCACAGCAAGCGCTTCAAATAATATCGTGAAAAGAACCCCCCCCACCCCTCCCTCCAGATAAGCGTCACCGTCTCAGGTAGTTCATTGCAGGGACCGTCCCAACCACCTTGTAATCGATTCATTGGCTCACGCTCTAAGATATCATTGCAAGAGTCAACTTCAGCCATACTTCTGTCAACCAACTTCAAGTCCCCCCCCCCATATTTATTTCAGAGGGCTGCAAAACTTTTCTCATTTTCTGCTGCTTGTTTGTTGTTTTGTTTCAACAGAACATTGTGAAAAATAGTGGAAAAAAATAGCTGAGGCAGATTAAAGCGCTCCCTTTTTTCTTCTTCTTCTAATTCTTCATTCCGATGTTCCCAGTAGAGCCGAGACTGAAGTCTTTGCTCCTGTCAGAGTGATTATGTGTGGCTGCGGAGGCCAGCTTCCTACCCCCCCGTCTTCAGCAGGTCCTAATTTCATGTGAGCAGCTGAAAGGATGTGTTTGCGTTTATTTGCACCTTTTATGTAAAAAAAAAAAAAACTTCAAAGGCCCCCGGTCTCCTCTCCACCTATCATCAGTGACAGATTGCGCACCCTGGGAGCGAGAAGGAATCGCTATCCTTCTTTATTTATTTGCTCCCCGTCTGAAGATGAAATACACCACATGTACATCACACCCCTCCTCTAAAATATAAAGGAGCAAAAGGAAGCGATATTAGCAGCATCACAGGTGAGAGGCGTCCGTTAATATGTTAATGTAATCCTCCTGTTAGGTGTCTCCAAATCCCCTGAAGATGGACAGTAATCAGTTTGTTCCTGTCTGCTGGCTTTCTGGGGAGAAAAGGCAGCACTAATCAGAAGTGGCGTAGCGGCAGCAGATGCCAGGCAAAGGGGAGTGGAGCGGGATGACGCCACGCGGATTTAATACCTCCCCAGCTCCGTCCTGAACTGGGAGAATTCTGCCTAAACTGGGCAAAAATTTAAATGCCACGTTAGCCAAACAAGGCAAATGTGATCATGGAACTTCATGGAGTCCAGAGGCGGGACGTCTTGAGTGCAGCCTTTGAGCTGAAGTCGTTTGCAGTTTGCCGCTTTGCATACATGAATTATCATAATTATCCTCAATTCACTGTTAATGTTTCCTTATCATTTAGATTTTGGTTTGCCGTGCATTCTTTGTGCACAATCAAAACGTGTAGAGTATAAAATACAGATTCCAAACAGTGATTGTTGTCAACGGTGATCAATCAACATGTTACCGTAACTAATGAGTTAGAGGTGTTGTCTATAAAATGTTAGCAAATCGTGTTCTTTTTTTATTTATTTTCCCCTTATAAATCCCAATGCTTAATGATTTATTGATTATATAGAATTGATTTAAAATCCAAATATTTCTAGTTACGTTGATGTACGATAAATAAAAGCAGCTGAGATAGCTGCTAGTTAATTATCTGATTAATGACTATTTTTTTTCTCAGTTAACATACATATTGAATTTCATATTGCAATAGTACAAATTTGTACGAAGCTAAATTTGTATTCTGAATGATGCTCACATGTTCCTGTTTGTTACAGCCTTGGGGCTCTTCATCTGAAAGTCTTCCTCCTTTGTCCTGTTGTTTATCATCCAACGTGATTTTGCCCCACGCAGCGTTGTCAGGCCATGCCCCTAATAAGTTTTGCAATTGAGCCTCACATTAAGGCGCTGACCTTTTGATGGAACTAAACTGATCTTTTCACCCTCAGACATTGACCTTTGACCTCTGCCATTCTTAATACTTATACATAGGTTATGAATTGTGTATTGATTATATTGTGCCTCAAAGATGTTCAAGATATTGAACTCTTTTCAGTTTGTAGTTGATTGAAAGGGGATAACAAAGACAGCGAATTACCCGGATTTACATTTCCATATTGTTTTTCTTTATAAATGTACATTAAATGGTCTCAGAATTATTTATATACAAATAATTTCCTGTAATATGAGAAATTGGACTGATAGAGAAAGCGTTACCTGCTGTAATAACATATATTGTGCATTTGATTCACTTACTTTTGCACAACTGTGCTTTCTCTTTGTCTTCATCTGTCCATCTGTTTGCCTGTCTCCACTTTTTCCGTCTTTCTGTGTTTAGTTAATGAACAACAGGGGGCATTTGAACATTGTGCACAATGTGAGTCGACGTGCATCTCTCTCACACACACACAGTTTGTGGCAGGACAGGGTGGTAAAGGTCAGTGTGATGAGTTCAGGAATGACAGGAAACGATGAACCTTCCCAGGTCCGGTAAATTGACCCATGTCACGGCCTGCTCATTCCTACTGATCAATACTGAACACTTTGCTTTCAGAAAATGAGGGTCATCCTCCTTGGGCCCCCAGCCTCCTGGGGGGGATGGACAGGAACGCTGATAAAACAATCACCATAAAGAGTTCCAGACTCAGACCTGGGGAGTGAGTGCTGGAGGCTCCTCCGCTGTCAGTGTGTGCTAAGAGCCACTTGCTCTCCTGCAGCCCTCCCACTCCTGCCAGCTCCGCTCCGACAGAGGCTCTGTCGATAAAGTGGATTTGAGATATAAATGTTTCCCAGATTCCTCTCCATCACTTTGTGACACCTGCAGGCCGGGACACAGCGACACGAGAGAGGCTCCATTCCACGTTTGTCGCACTTTCAAAGCAGCTCCTTTAGGAAATCAAGGAACGTAGCGAGAGCGGGGCTGCAGGTGCAACTCGTAATCTGAGACTGCTTCGCCGTTTACTTTTATCTCTCACTGAATTTCCTGAAGTAATTGAAGAGCTCAAACTCTGTCCGAGTGTCCCGTGCTTGGGAATTAGATAAAATGTCTTCAGAACTGAAGAGGAAAAAAATGTATTATCCCAACTGGCGAGAGCTTGCCTTCATTTTTAGCCACATTAGTGGAAATGCAGGTTGGAAGCTGAATCCGTACGGAGGGGTGACCATTTTTCTCCACTTCTTCTCCCTGTATTAAAAAAAAAGCCAAAAATATCCAAGCAGCCATCATTGCCCTGGCCTCAACAACCTATCGCACCATCCATCTTTATCCACCCTCGGTGGGCAAATCGTTGCTCGGTCCATTGGTCCAGATTAAATTCCTGATGGGTTTGAAAGCAGAAATTACAAATCACTACCACGTAACAGAAGATGACCGCTGTACACACTGCGCTTTTTCCTGACCGTCCTCTGATTTAAACTTCATTCGTTGCTCCGAGTCGTGATGCTGTAAGAAAATGAAGTTGCTCTTTAATTTTCCGGAGTTCAACGAGCGATGCGGCCTCAATTGAGCCTCGCCGCTGCGAGTCTTTCAGTCTCGTCCATTAATTGATCTCCTATCTCGAATGTTCCTTTTTCATTCCTCTTGCAATTATTGCCATCATCCATTCTTACATCACACACACACTCTCACACACGCACACACACACATGCGTAGAGACCGGCCACTCGCTTAAACCCAGTAACTGATGCCTCCTGACCTCAGCTTCTGGTTGCTGCTGGCTACCCAGAGCATATTAAAGGCTTAGATAAAGGGATCTGGAAGCCGGTCGGGGGCTGGCCCATCGGCCTGGAGAAAGTGCTTGGAGCAGCAGTTGCAGCGGCGGCTCAGGGAGCCCTTTTTTCATTAGGAGTCATTTCCAGGTCCACCCGTTGCCGGTGACAAAGTGGTCTCCGTGTCTTCATTTTCTGCTGATCCTGTGTGAGCCAGAGGGAGGGAGGGACTGTCATCAGTTACTGCTGCAGCCACCCCCTAATTGCAGCCAACTGTCGATGCGTGCTCGCGAACCTTTTCAGGCCTACATTATTTATTGGGAGAAAAATATTGTATTGATTTTGGATGGCATGGTGAGGCACAAGTGATGTTGCTAAAGAGCTGACAGGACACTTTAAACTTTTACAACAGTGTCATAGCCGTAACGCACTCGCATTAAATTAACGTGTTTGAATAGGACAGGGGGGGAGGGGGCAGAGACCGACTGCATTGCGGGCAATCAGAAATGCAGCTACTTCAGCTTCCAGATAGATTTCTGTCCTCCTTTTGGCCAATGATTTAAATTCCTGTCAGTCAGTTGGAGCCTTTTTATACAGTATCTAGATTTGGTGACAGAACAAAGGCCCATCTGTGCGTGGATCCTTCACAGAGTTAGTTTGAATCCACTTCAAGCAAGAGGAAAGTGAAGAGCAATCCCTGTGCTGTAGGGCGTGTGCTTGACCTCGGCATGGTCACAGAGTGCATCATCGCCAGTCCAAGTCCAACGCAAGAGTTAATAGAGGAGAACACATTACTTCTATTTTCATTATTTCATCTTAATACATTGGACCTACTTTGTTTTGCAGCTTGTTACTTGTTAGATTGGCTGCACAAACACAAAGCAGGCTAAGCCCCGCTGTGGTCTCGCCACCTTATCCTAAACTTGGCTGCCATTTTTTATATCCTCTGAACTCTCCCGCTTCGTTCGTACCTTTTCCCTTGATGCCAGTGTGAGTTCTTCTTGTTTTCCAGCACGCCGACTTTCCCGTTCCATCTTAATTCCCTCCAGTTGTGTCACATGTTAGAAATGCGCTCATGAGCTCTTTCCAAATGCCGTGACCTCATTACCTGTAAAGAATCCTGGTGGATGTGTGAGCGCATTAGGGCTGTTTAGTGGTTGCAGGGGCAATGAGAGGTACAGGGCCTTATTTTGGCACCAGCTGTAGGGCACTCCAGGAGTCCCAGGAATAATGCAACAGCCAGAATGCTGCTCTGCGTAATGAAGATCAGGCAAAAGCTCATAATGAAACGCATACATGTGGAGAGTGACACATCTACGATTCTTTTAGGACATTTAAACAAGCCTGGCTTGTCACATAAAATCAAAGGAACCTCACTGTAAAGTCCGACATAGAATAGTTAGCGCAACCTTGTTAAGAAATCTCATTACTGGAAAGAACGCTCATGGCTTTTTTTTGTTTCAGGCTTTCACAGACGAGGGACGGCGAGGACTTTGTAAACCACCGTCTCCCTTTCCTTTCACCCTTTCAATATGGAGCCTGTGGCGAGCATACCTGCGATGTTTGATTTCATGTAATTGAAACAAGGCAAGTGCCGGCCCTTGCCAGCATATGGCCTCGCCATTTAAGGCAATGTTTGCACTACTAAAGCGGCTAATGATTGCAAGTCTTGGGGAGCTGGCACAGCGACTTCCCTCGCCAGTGCATGAAAGCGCCTTGGGATGCTGTCCCTTTCACACAGCTGTGAAAATTTTTAAAAGGGCCAAACGCACAACGTGAAACGGTAAGGGTGAATAGGACTACGACTTTACAAAGAAAAAGAAGAAGTTATTTTGGCATCCTGAGGTCATTATCCACAGTTTATAGCCACTCGTACAGTGCTTTTATTTTGTTTTATGCAAGGAGGATTGGCCTTTAATTGCAGCGTTTGCTCGTTTTTCCTTGCAGCATGTTTTATTTATTTATTTATTTTCATTTTTGGATGCTTCTCTGCATCGGGGGGGGGGGGGGGGGGGAAACCTGTGTTCCTTCAATGACCCCAATAATAATTAATAATTTCTATTTGTTTAATCTTTGGCTCATTCTCTGAGTGGGTTTCTGGGGAAGTGTAATTTTTATGTTTTTTGACATTTTAAGCTTCAGTTTCATTTTATTTGTGAAAAATTACCTGCATTATACTTAACAGGAACAACTTAATAACTTCTTTCAAGCTGCCTTTCTTTTTCTTTCATAATTTTCCTGATTGTAAGAATTGTGTATTCCACACACACAAGCTCAACACACATGATCCACTGTAATTAGATGGAATAAATAGATTTCAAATAGAAATGATAACACTTCAGGGCGATAGTCCTAATTTATTCATACAATCTATTGAAAATAACAACAAAACTTTCCACATATTGTCGTAATTTGATTACAGCCCCCGCTTCACATGCAACTTAAGCTTCTGCGATGAAGCAGAGCAAAACACAAACTTCCATCCATGAAGGAACAAACATCCTTGAACACATATCGGACAATTACTTTTGAGACCACAGAGCAATACTTTTTTTTAAAGGAAATATAACTTTACAGCTATGCTACTTTATGGCGTGGCTTGGACCATTGAAGCTTTTGAGTGAAGGGCTTAATTCACTAACTAGACCAGAGAGCACCCCAACCGGCCTAATCCAGAGGCTCTCAGGGGCGCTCCCAGGTACTGCCTGACTGATTGGTTGAGATGGATGCTATCTGGTGTAGAGCAGCTCCTCTGGGCATTTAAACAACATTAACGTTGCTGGATAGGCAGAGAGTAGGAGAGCATTATGAACTATGAATGATGCTCTCCTGACAAATCAGTGCGTGCCATGACAAATGCACATTTTATGACACTCTCCAGTTGCTTCTGTCAGCAAGGATGACAAATGCAGCTACTGTGTTTGCGTGTGGCGCCGCTGACGCGTGAGCGTCGAGTGAAGCCCTCAATAACCATCCTGTTCTTCTAATTTGTCATGTTTCTTCAAATATAACGTTGCCAGGTCAAATTTTAGCCTGAATAATATCTTTATCACCCCCCCTCTAAATATACAGACAGTTCCGCTGACATAAAATATAAACGGCAAATTTGATCTCGGCAGGAGGAATTTGTTCGAGTAACACTCATTCTTGCATGAAGGGTGTCAAGCCATGCTGTTAAGATATAGTTTAGAAATGATGCTGTTAAAAAAATTAATGATGCTGAGGATTACTTAACATAAAATAAGATAATAATTGGAGTAATTGAAATTTTAAATGATGCATAAGGTAAGAAATAAGGAGGGCTTTTCTTGGACATTCGCAATTAAACTCATATATATATATATATATATATATATTTAAATCACCTATGCTTAACCTGTTAACCTTCTCTATAGTCCATGTGTCACACGGGTATTTAGAGCGTCTAAAATGGTTGAGATTATGTCAAAGAAATGCTGCCCACCAAGGTTCCAGTTCTTCGCGTCCATATCCTGGAACTCGTCAGAAGCAGGGCTCAAATTATAGAATTACCACCGATGTAATAAGACATCGTTTAACACATTGTAGTGTCCTTTATGAACAAAGCAAAACAAAAAACAGAGCAGTTTCCTCTGACGATATAATAAAGCCTTTTCATGATAATTGATTGTATCATCTGAATCACAGTTTATCAAATAAAGGAGCATGCACAAACTAATTAACTTATACACCTCCCCTTACATGGCTAAATGCTAATTATCGCGAAGATCCACGTGCCCATTAGCTGTTAGATATGTTGAAGTTATTAACGTCATCAGCTGTAAAGGAAATCCATTCAGGATTGATTGTGGAATATGCTGATAGAGGCATGGTATTATTTTGAGGCTCAGCCCAGTGTGGGAGTGATCATTAAAACATCCTCCAAATGAATGGGAATTGTCTTTATTCTGAAGAGGGGGCTTACATGACTGAGGGCTTCTCACTGATTCAAACCTTAATTAAGCGCGTCACTGTTATTAACACGCAGCAGCAAAGAGGGTTTTTCTTTTAAAGGAGAATCCCTGTCTAACTAGAGTTACCCAAATTTGCTAAAATGTAAATCATATTTTGAAGAGATAAGAAGGGATTTGTGCTTTTATTATCAGTTTGAACTAAACTAAAAAGCTCAAATGCTAAATGTCTTTTAGATTTCCCCTGGTTAAAAAGCTTTTTTATTTTATTTGCATGCAGCGTTTTCTATTAAGTAAGAATCAATGATGATTAGACTGGCAATATGATTATATGCATCTGGAATTGACAATTACTCTTAAACCAGTCAATGCCATTTAGGTATGAAAGCATGAATTCCATCTCACTAAATCACATTAATTGGTGACAAACTCAAAAAAATAAACATATAAAGTCCAAATCTATTATTTTTTATTTTCTTCTGTATAATACGTCCATCCTCCCTTATTGGTCAGTTAGTTTTCCAATGCATTATTTTAAATGGGGGGGCCCTTATTGAATAGTATAGAGAGGGTAAAACATATTGGAGATCATGTCATTTAGCCGGTGAAAAAACTGGGCTGTAATCTTCTCTTGTCTCGACGATAGAAGCAGCATCTTTTATGCCGCGCTGAATAAACCCTGCAGACAGAATGAGAGAATATTTGACAATAGTACGCCAGAACTATCTGCTTTGCATTACAGTACCAACAGGCATAGACAGCTTTAAAAAATTCAGAAGAAGTCCAGATGAGCAAAGAGTAAAAAAAACATGGTCCCGTCTAGTGAGCTCTGTCATCCTGGCCCGTTTTATACCCGACTAATCACACGCTCAGATAGACTGGTGAAACCCCATCTTCCCTTTGAAGACACGCCCACCTCATCATGTGATCTGATGAGTATTTTACATGAGATACTAGCCCAGGCCAATTAGAAGAGCTGACCACAATGTTCCAGACACTTGAAGAGGGGGGGTTACAATGAGGAATCATAATTTAGGGCAGTTGATGCACTATAGAAATAAAAGGTGGCCAAATTAGTGCCTGCCCAGGAGTGTTTTTAATCTGCCCTGGTTTTGCGTACGCCAGCAGAATGATTAGTCGCTACAACCTACGTGGGGCTTTCTTAATCCCTCGTTGCCCTTCAAAGCTCTATTTGCAATTTTAGATGATGATTGCTGCAAACTGCAAATCTAAATCTTCCTATTAAAAGTAAATACATTGTCAGATTTACAAAACAAGTCTGAGTCTGAAACCTTTTACAGATTCTTTGAACCTCTCGTCAAAAAAAAATAAAAAGCACAACAGAAATGTGCTTGACGTTTTTGTTCCTATATGATGAATTCTTTATCTGGAGGAGAGACAGAGAAGCAATGCTTCTCCACTTCCACTGGAGTGGATGGCCAGTGGAAGTGGGTCCAGAAGAGGGTGCCATAGATCAGAATCCTTTTCTCTTGCCGTGTGTATTTTATTTTTATTCCTGCCGTCTGGTAACACACACTTTCTCGCACGGACCTGATCAAGCAGGGAAACGCGCTCTGAGGTCGCTGCTCATTCTTCTGCTGAGCTCATAACTGCCAGCAACGAATTCAGTGGAGTAGGAAGCGTTAATTATCATTCAGCAAGGCAGGAGGAAGAGGCACGGGGCCACGAAGGGAAGAGTAATATTTAAAAAAAAGTGTGTTTTAGCTGTGAGGGAAATAATTGTGCTTTAATCCTCAACATTATTATTGTTTTTATTCTATTCTCTTTCTGTCTTTCTGCCGCTCTCTCTTTTTCTCCTCCAAACCAGTGTGTACTCTCTCTCTCTCTCTCTCTCTCAGGACCTAGGTGAGGAGTTATTTCTGCATCTGGCTTGAGGTTCCACTGAGCTTTTACATAATCAAATCAATATTGCTATGATTCACCCTCTGGCAACGAGTGCCTCGTGCAAGTTTCACTGGTGATGTTTGGCAGCTTAAGAGATAACAAAAAATACAAAATAAAAAAAGAGTGAAAGAGGAAAAAAAAAAACCTTAGTTAAAAATCTGTGGGTTATTGATTTCTTGCCTAGATGGTCCTCTCTCTACCACACAGCTTCTCATCATCCTGTTTTTACTCGTCTCTCATCTGTTGTGTCCTCCGCAGTTCCAGGTGTAATCTTTTCATAAAGTGTGAGGCGGTGAGGCGGGGGTTCCGGGCCGAGTAAGGGGGCTGTCTGAAATCCTCTCACCCATTGTGTGATCCGGGTTGATAAGTTGGCGGGTTATAGACAGATGTGGCACAACAAACGGAATCCTCAATAAAAGCAAATGTGACAGTGGAATTTTAAAAGGTGGGCGAAGAAAAACAAATTAAAAATCACCTCACCGATATCTTAAGGACGAAAACTAAACCCTTGAACATCAATACCTTTGACTGACATGATGAAAATCTTGCATTACCCCCCCTCCCCTTAAAAAAGAGAATCCACATGAAAGAACACATTAAAAAGTCTTATTTTTATTCTTTGCTAAAACAATAAAAATGAAATAAAATGATACGGGCCTTATCAAAGCCGGCCTCTGTGGTGAGTACATTTAGATATACTTGTAGATATATATTTTTTAATGCTTTTATATCTTCATAAATCCTGCCCAAATATGACTTATTTGAAGGCTTATTGAGAGCTTTAAGCCCCTCCAGCCTTTTCATCTTAATACACTCGTGCTGTCTGGACAAGTTCACTGCAGTCCTGTTAGCTGCCGCACCAGAGCATAAATCCTTCCTCATTGTCACTTTGATCATCCTTCCTTCCTTTCCTCAAGTGTCCGTGAGGAATGTGAGAGGTTGGGGGGGGGGGGGGGGGGGGGGGGGGGAGATCATGGGGTGAGGTGACAGGGCGAAAGGAAGAGGGATGAGAGCGTGTGTGTGTGTGTGTGTGTTGGGGGGGGGGGGGGGGGGGGGGGTAGAGCACATATCGCATCGCATTGATTCGGTCCATTTGGTGGACTGAACATGAACCCAATAATCAGATCTTGCTTAAGCACGCGCTTCCTCAGTAATTGACTCTCGCATATTGATTAAGATGTTGATGTGTCCCAGTCTCGCTCCTGCTAATGCAACTGAGAATGACCCCCCCCACTTGCAACACTGACGTGTGACACACACACACACACGACACACGTGGATGCACGGACGCACAAAGAGAAGCGCACGCGCCTCCGGAACAAGGCTGTCATTGGGCTCCGTCTAATAGATAAAGCTGTCATGCCGATGCTGCCGCGTCTCACAGGAGCAGCACACCAAATTAGCCAGTCAATAATTTATGTAGAATAAGCAAAGAGAAGGAATCACTGACACAAAAGTGAACACAGGGGAGGAAATGGCAGCGACATTCGATGGCTTTCAAAAAGGTCATCCGGAGTCAGGCCTTGTTTACGTGTTTATTTATTTTTCCAGAAACATTTAATTTGAACAGATATACTTCTATGAAGAGGGAAACATGACACCCATATTTTGTTTTTTTATTGTTGTAACTTGTAAATAGCATGTGCATAATAAATATGTATGTACAGAGGTTATTGTAGTGTATGACTCAAAATGATGAGAGTCCAACTTCACAAAGTTTTCTGTCAACCAAAACACAGCTTTAAAAAGCGCCTCATTTAGTTCAGTTCCCTGCAATTATTCATCGTCTCGTATACCAATATAATTTCAAAGATGCCAGTTTTACATTTTAAATCTGCATTCCATCCGTGTGGTACTTAGGATGGTGACTCTGAACGAACTTATCTCTGAAGTTAGATGGGTGGATTGATTTCTTATCTTTCCATGTATGAACAAGACTCGTGTTCTATTTTTTTAGTTTATACATTTTTGCTTGAGCATATTTTGGATTTAAACATTGGAATATAGGGCAGACGGGGTCCAATGTGAAATATCACCACATTCATTTTCCTTCATGGACCCGTTTGGTTTTATACCCCACGTCTTCTTCCAGCAGTAATGAATCATTCCATATCTGTAAATATGTTAATTTAATGATCTCATCATTCTGTGCAGTAACACACACACACGTTTTACCTACACTTACCTGACTTTATCGTGCAAAGGTTGTTTTTTGAAATAATTTTTTTTACAGTTGTTGTTTTTCATACTGCTGTTACCGCTGCCATTATTTTAGCTGAGCTGGGTAAAAAGCCCTGCAAAATGTATATTGCACATGTGTATAAATACAATAAAGATCAACAAATATAGATTTCATATGAAGTACTTCCTGATAGTACCGGTACTGTAATACCCATAAAGAAATGCACAAATCACTGCAACACAACCATTACCAATCTCATGTGCAGTATCTCATGCATCTGATATAATTCTGAAAAAGTTCAGCCATATTATTTATCCCCATTCTGACCGCCGAGGCCCCCCCAGGTTTGACATGTTTCCATTTGGCCATTTTGATGAGCTCTACAACGACAGTAGTATCTATTTTTTCAGTGTTGTTGGACGGCATTTTCTAGTTTTCCATCACCTTAGAAACACACACACACACACACACACGGTTGCGAGTGCAGCTACTCAGACTTAACTATTCAACGATGCGGGGTTACGGTGGCAACGCATGTAAGCACTCTTGTTTGATATTAACCCTTATCTTTTTGGGACTGCGAGTCCCATGACAAGAAAAAAAATGTTGCCAAAGATCTGGTAGAAAAGATCATTGTGCCTTTTTAAAAGCAGAAATGCAAGTGCATTTTTCTGTGTGTGTGTGTGTGTGTGTGTGTGTGTGTGTGCGTGCGTGGCCTTCAGGCCTCTCCTAACCTGCTCCTGCCCCAGTGGGAGGGCTGCCTGTAGCGAGGTGAACCATCACTCTGAACCACCCACCCCCTCCCTTCTCGCTCCCTTACTCCTCCATCTCTCCCAGGACTGGACCGACACCTCTCCGCTGGCCAGAGGGAAGACCAGCTCCTCTCCCGGGCCCCCTTCTGTGTCTCCAATCAGCCTGGCGCTGCCATGGCCCGAGGGCTGCTGCAATGTGATAATCTCTGCCTTTTGCGTTATGCATTGCCCTGATGAATTCATCTTGTGACCACCTGGCACTCGCTGTTAGGCATTCAAGTGTTGTTTTTGCAGCAGAGGCTGGGGCGAACGCTGTGAGGGACTGCTTTTCTGACTGTCAGAGAGACCCTCCCTCCCGCTTCTCTTCATCTCTCCTCCTCCAACATCGGCAGAATGTTTTAACCTCTCAGAAGACCCCGGCGTATCTGCTGTTGTGGTGGCAGGAGTGGGATTCTTCACCTCAGCGGGACCTGTGTGGGAAAAAGCCCTGTTTGGTATTTAAAAACGGAAGGGCTTTTTGCTGTAAGACAAATTGAAACGCACGAGGCTAGAATGTGGCTGTCAGAGTCAACAGCAGAGTTTTTCTCGCTATGAATAATCACTGAGGTTGACCCAAAGAAGCTGAGGATTGTGTAACACACATTTCACAAAAATTAAAGGTCAATGCAAACATGTGGCAAAGCTTGTGCCCCATAACTTTTGACTTTCTTCAAAGCTGCATTTGTGACCTCAATTAAATTATGGAAATAGAAACTTGAGGCAGACGGAATCACTGTTGTGTTTCAGAGTTGGCGTTTTATAACACAGGTTCAATCGAAATAATGAATTAATGGATGCATTTTTCATAAACCTTCAGCAAAAATGTTGCACCCCGATGCTGAAGAGTCCAAATTTGAATACGGTCTCCCATGTATACACTGCGCAGTCACAAATAGCTTGTGGCTCAAAACATTAGAATTTCATATTTTCTTCTCGGTTGCCTCCATGTGTGCGTGCGAAAGAGAAAAAGAGGAGACCGTGTGTATGAGCGAGAGACCAATAAAGTGTCCGTGTCTTTGGCATCACACCAAATATATAATTTACACCTTTGCATAATTAGACTTTGCCTTTTCAGCTTTTCGTTGTGTGTCCTCGTCTTCTCATTTTCTACATGAGACGACAGAGCAGCATATTTTAATAAACCATTTGGGGAGGGCCGGCAGGGCTGTGTGAAAAAAGGGAGAGGTTTCAACGAGGCATGCCCCAAAGAAGAAACCCGGTAAGAGACCGCCAAGTGATGGCATACACACTCCAGAACGCAGGCGTACGCCAGTACTTTTGATTTCACACTCATTTCTTCATATTTCATTCAGACCAGGCCGGGACACTAAGCAGACGTGGTTCTTCCCCCCCCCCCCAAACCATCCGAAATGTATTTTTTTGCAAAGTGAAAATAATCAAATGAAGGTTGGCTTTGTTTGTTATGCCTCATTACGATGCCCTGTAAGTGGATATGATAAATTGTGCTATACGCCAGACACGCGTGGCAGGAAAATCTGATAAGAGCAACATTTAGCCCCAGAGTTCTGCCAGCAAACCAACCGTGATGGATGAGCAAAGGACAGAACGCAACATTCATTTACCAGACACCACAATTTTGGGGGCAGGAATGTATTTAGCCTTTTTTTTGGTCTAACTTTCCACTTACACATGGTGTACATTCTGTATGTAATTCTCTCTCATTTTTCAAACTTTTTTTTTTTTTTTTACAGTATTCTGAACATACATGCAGCACAATTCAAACACATATACTTACATAGAAAAAAAAAAAGTACAGTCTTAACCCCCCCCCCCCCCAAAAAAAAAACAGAGATGAACCACAGCAGCGAAAAGAAGCCCTCTTTGTTGGTGAAAACATTTGACACGCTGTCAAAAAAAGAAAAGAAAGTTGCAACAGATTTTAAATAGTGTTGAAGTCCCTGCTTTTGTAATGTCAGCACTTTGACAAGCAGGATACATCTTACGGCCAAAGTTCCCAGATGAAATATTCATCAGAGGTATCTTTCCGGGCTGCTGTCACTCTCCTATCATCCACAGGACTTTGGACTTGTTAGCCGGGTCGCTCTAGGCGAGGCCCCCGTGGCTGAACCTGTACACGGAGCTGCTGAGTGGGCAGGTGTCTTTGTGTGAAACCTCTCGCTGCTTTTCCTGGACTAACTGTTTGCGTTGCTCTGCCTCTGATCATGAAGGGTAACCTTAATCGTGGTGGGTGAAGGAAATCTTTGTGAGCTGCCATTAAATCGGCCCCCACGGCCATGGCAGTGCGCTAGTAATTTGGCACTCAGGGCTATTGAAGTCGCCATCTAAAGAATTACTCTTTTTCTCTCTCTCTCTTTTCAACGAGCTGGCCTCAAATCTCTCCCATCTTAATCCATAGAAACAGCATTTGATTGGACATGACAGTGCTGCAACTAAACTTGAAAAAGGGGGCTCGTAATACATGCTTCTGTTGGGACTTCCTTTTGAAGCAGCGCAAGCTGCTTTTTAGGGGCGTTCAGGATCCGACTTAGCTGAAATCTATTCTTCTATCATGTCCTGAATGCGCAAATAGATTCCGTGCATGATTAAGTGCTTCGAGCGATCGCAACAGGACATACCTCAATTTTCTTTTCTTCTTTACTTGATGTCTTTTCACTTGCTATTTTGTGTTTTGAGGTTGGCGGGGGGCAGAAGTAGAAGCTTCGAACCAAACCGTGATGGACTTGGGGCAATTATACTTAATCTGGTCTGACGGTCTCCCTTTAAGCTTGTCCATACTCTCACCAGTTGAGAGTGACTTGTCTGGGAGTCAAGCGTTGAGTGATGTCATTGCTCCTGGCATCTGGTGAACTTTCAGTGTGCAATGACTTGCATGGTTTCTCCCTAACCAACCCCCACCCCCCTGGCTGAAAGTGACTTCTGCCTAAATGGTGCTTCACAGTTTCAGATGCAAAACTGCAGGGCAGGCAAAAGTAAATATGGAAGTGTTCAATGAAAAGCCATGAAAAACAGTGCTGAAATATTGTAGATTATTGCACGTCTTATTGCCAGGACGCATTTCACACAATTGCAAATGGCATACAAGGACATGGTCCATGCATGCATTGATCAGAATAGAAGCACCCCAGCATTTGGCCTGACTTCTACTCTACTGTGTGCTCTCACTCGGGGTCTTCTACTCCTCCGTGCAGCTGCACGATAATAAGCTTGTCCTGTAATCACGTTAGCCGCGCTGTCGGCCCCAGCCAGGGGACCTAATTGGGACAGAGCCTTGGACAAAGTGAAAATTAATAACTTTTGTCAAGCTCCTGGCGCGTTGTCTTATGAAGCAGCACAGGTCAATTAGAAAGCGTGATACGATAAGGTCCGAGCAGCAGAGGAGCGCTGACTCAATTAGGACGGGGACTGGACTGGTGAGCTGGGCGTCAGAGGGGGGAGATAGAGAGAGACTTCATCCCTAAATTGTAGGTTAATGTGCTGCAGAAATGGACTGTTGGCTACATTCAAATGTCTTTTGTAAGTTGAAAGGACATGCCATCGTAAAGACCCAGTGTAGACATTTATTTTCTGGAACATAAACAAGATGTAATAGTTTTAAGCCGCTGCCTCGCTAGTGTGCATGTGTGTGTGTCTGTGTGTGTGTGTGCACATGCGTGTGGGTGGCGTGGGTGTCTGTAGTGAGCTTGTGGAGCTGTCACTTAGACAGAGTCTTCCCATGCATGCAGCACAAACCCCTGAAGCACGCATCAGCGATGTGCATCAAAGGAATGGTGTGAAAGCCTTTCTAGTTAGAATGGATGGGCAGATGCCAAACTGGAACAACTCTTGATGTTTTCTCATACCTTATAATTTCTCCCTCCAAAAAAAAAAAAAAAGATGGGTGGGACCAAGTCCACAAGGAATGCCAGCAAACCAGCGGTGAAGGTCACGTCGTCCTTTCTTTTTTGACACTAATTTGCCACAATCTTTATTTTTTTTTGCAAACAGAACATGTGCTAATGATTCAGAGTATCTCCGGACTGCTATAACACACGTCATTTAATTATCAGCTTTACATTGTGTCAGTAGTGTCTGCAAAACACACAGCGGACTAAGCGGCAGCCAAGAAGTCCAGGGCTGCAGATCGTTTTCTCCTGGGAGGAAGAACACACTTATGTTTGATTCAACATCTTGTCCCTGTTTTTTCCTCTCTTCCTACTATCCGCCTCCGGAGTTCCCTGCCTTGGTCGTTACTTGTTAAGAATACTTCAGGTATTTTTCATGTATTTGTGCTCGTTGTGGCTGTTTAGCGGTCAAGACAAAGTGGCCCAGATAGATTAACCCCACATCTTCTTTTTTTTTTAATTACACCACGCAGTTGATCTTAGATGATGCAATAGTTATCGAATTGATCTGTACTGGGCCGAATGGGCGTCAATTCAATGTGTTGAAACACGAGATTATCCTCGTTCAGTCACTCCTAATTCAGCACCATGAAACCGACAAAAGCAAGGGCGGATGTCTCGATTCTGACTTTCTAAGTAGCTCTACTGGTGGAAATTCAAATGTTCCATACATATAATCTAAGACAATCCCAGCTGCCTCCACGTTTTTATTCTGCATTGTTCAATCCCATGGAAGTTTGAGTTTTCTGCAGGAAATGCAAACAAATGGGGCTTTAATGCTTATCCTCAGTCGCATTTGTCATCAGTTTGCCTCTGCTTTAAACACATTTCTCCACCTTAAGCAGCACTTTATTGTGGCATGTTATTTTGTCCGATTGGATTAACTGGACGGTAACTAGGAATCCATTTGAACCTGATCCTTGCTCTGGCTTCCGCAGGCAACTCCATTAAACTGCCATTCTTGTCCAGATGCCCTCCCGTCCAATGGCCAAATGTGTAAGTTGATGCGTCGTCAATAACAACGCAGGGAGCACTGCTTAGTCTTTAAAAAGTAAAACCTTATATTTGATGTCTTTCCTCTGAGGCAGCAGATCAAATCAGCAACAGCACAGGCCCCACTGTAATATGTTTAAACACCGATGAGACGCAACTCTAGACTCCCCTGAATGGGACCACGGCACTCTCCCTCTCAGTGTCTCAGTGTAAAGTGGTCTCCATGAAGTTATGAGTGTACCGGTGCTAGTTTAGCTACATTAGAGGCCCCTTATCAGGGCTTTTGAGACCAATCCCCCCCCTTTTACATCTCTATCATGAAATAGTTTTCTTTGGTATGGAGTGTTTTCCCTCGTGGAGCGTTTGGGAGGAGCAAGGCTGCAGCACAGGCGCATGAATCCCTGTGGTTAGCGCTGCTCTCTCTGCTTATTCCGCGGATCTCCTTTCGGGACTCTCTCTTGATGCTGCGGAGTAAGAGGACACCAATGCCCGGAGCAGCCTCTCAGATTTATTGAAACTTCATGTCCTGTCCCGATAACTCATTTGTCAGGAGACCTAATTTACACCGGCCCTTAAGACTAATTGCAAATTTCCGGAAAAAATGCTGATGTCGTTGGAACTGAAGAGGGCTTGTTTTTTTTTTTTTAACCCCTCCCTTAGTGTCCCTTGCCATGCATTTGCTAATGTGTCTCATCTGTAGAGCATAAAACAGTGTTTGTTGCCTGTGTGAGCGATAAAGGGAGAGTGCTGAAGAGTGTGCGAGAGAAAACGCTCAAAGATAAAACCCGGATGAGACGACAAACAACTAACCGTTTAATTCAATTCTTGGAGATCAATGCATTTCTATCACCCCCGATCAGGTTAAAACCAGAACCAAATCCCAAAGATTTCTGTGTTTCATTTCTTCCCCTTCAGTACATTTGGAGCTGCACCTGTACAGACATGGCATTACCGCATGGAGTTTTATGGAAATGTCTTAATCGTCAGACGGTAGATTCCTGAGGTTTCTTCAAATATTCTCCATAAATGAATAACATTTCAGACAGTAAAGAAATCTGCGAAGAAACCCTGACTGTTAGATTAAATTTCATTTATACATGCTCCAGTAATAATGTTTATGCCCTTAAGAGGGTGTGAACCCCTTTTTTTGTGGCTGTGCTGGATTGTAGACTGGAGTGCAGTGCAGCTGCGAGGGCGGAGCACATGCCGCTTGATTTTTCGGGATAATATGCAACCACATGACTCAATCAGGAGATTTCCTCCCTTCATCAAGGTTTTGACATATTCAGCATAATTTGTGGCCATTTTCACATGCAAGTGTTTAGAAACTGACAGATTCTTGTCATAGAGAACATGTTTCAGGAAATCTCCTCCCATGTGTGCACTTTTGAAAGCAGAGTCTTTTTTTTGAGTTCACAAATTCCAGTAATTTTCTTTTTTTTTATCATCAATTCCATTGTAGTTCTTGAATTGTCACCTCAAAGGCTTATTGTTGAATCCAACTCACATGCATTTATATCTATAAATCCCTCTTCCCTTCTTCCTGATAGCTTTTGATGAAGCAGTTATGACACGGTATTTCAGCGCTAACATGTGCAAGGAATGAAAAAAAGCAGGAATCAGGGGGAGTTTGAAGGGTAGAGCAATTATCTGATTACGGAAAAAAACATTATATGTCAAAGAGAACAACAACGTGTAATTGGGTCGCTGTGTTACAGCTGCAGCAGGGCCAGATGTGGAAAGGTGCATATATGCCTGTCACTTTAATGGCTAACAGCTTGACCAAGCGGGGCAGAACCTGCCGTAAAGCCCGGCGCAAGCCTTTGTTAGCACTAGATGCTCCAATTTGATTGCTAACTACCACACTCTAATGAGCTTATAAAGGATTTCTTGGGCCTAGAACAATGAGCCCGAGGACAGAGCAGTGCCGGGTCATGAAAACCCATCCAACCTCCAACGCCCACCCTTCAGCCATTTGGGATGTTCTAAGTGTGTGTGTGTGTGTGGGGGGGGGGGTTCAACCACAGACCTATGGCTTTTCTGTTTCGCCCCACCCCATCTCGCTTCTCTCTTTCTCTCTCTCCCTCACCATATGTGTCAGGTTGGGAAAAAAAATAAAACGCTCTTTAACCAGAAGCACTTTTACTCTTGCACCTTGCCCACTCTCACCCCTTTTTGGTGAAGACAGCACGCAGAGGGATGGAGAGCCCACACATAGGGAACACATTTACTCCGGCACAGGGCCATAGCGTTGCATTCCCATGGACCTGCTAGGGTAAAGGACTGCACCGCACATTTCTCACAGACATATCCAGAATTGGATGTGGCACATTCTCTCCTTTGTGTCTTCGGTCTCTCTGTTTCTCATATCTTGTTCCCTTCAATCAAATCAGAATTTCGTATTTTTGATGGATTGCGTTGCCCACTATGGCCAAGACAGGAGTAAAACAAAAACAGGGAACGGAGCTTAGGGCTCATTTGCCTTTGATTTGTCTTGTGTCAGGAATTCAGACTTAAAGCCTTTCATTTGTTCACAAAAGATGTCCAACTTTACCTCATGGCTGAGATATTTGGGGATAGGCAGGAGGAAAGTATGTTCAACACGCCCTCTGTCTTCTTCATGTATTTGTTTTAATACCCTAACCCCCCGTTTGTTTATTGAACTGTCAATTGTGACTTGAGGCATTATGGTCTTATTTCCTTCTGTGTGTGTGTTCAAGCCTCTTGAGGCCATTGTGTGTAATCTTATCTTCCCCTTTGAGATATTGATCTCTATTTTCATCTTTTACATGCGTAACCAGCACTAATGGCTGCTCAGTTCCAGCTGTGGGGACATGTGACTACATTCTAGGTGGTAGGTGTCAGCTGTGGCTTTTAATCTTATTTACCCCCCCAAAAAATGGTCTCTTTCTGAGTTTTGTAGCAGGAATTTAGCGTGGCTGTTTGTGTGATCTCAATCTCAGTGTGCATTTCTTTTTCTTCCCCAGCGATGGTGATGGTGGCAGTGGTGGGCTTATGGAGTGGGTGTTTGCTCCCTTTCAACAGTCTCTCCACATGGCCTCCTGCCTCCTTTGTCTTTTTATAGCCTCCTTCTGGGAGACGCTGCACTCTCCCCGAATGAAACGCAAGCCAAAACACCTCTCAGTTCCTTTGCCAGAGCCCGTTACCCAGGGAATGCTGCTATTCCTCCCCTACTTTGCCACACACACCTTCTCTCATCTCTCCCCCCCCCCGCCACACACACACACACACACACTCTTCAGCCTGGACTGGACACAGATTTTTGTTTTCGGAGCACATGCATGGGGGTGATACATGAGTCATAGCGTTACAGTCAAGCCTTGGGTTTCAAGCATGACAAGCTCAACCTTATGTGTTCCTGAGTTATTATAGTCACCTTTCAGTCACATTCATTTCATCACCTTTGCTTTGCAGTGGAAAGAAAGCTGACCATTCTTTGCCGTATGAAATCATTCAGACAGCTTTGATGATTTACCACAGACGCATGCTGACTAGTGCGTGCGACTTAGCGCAGACTACCAAATGTCATCTGGTGTTGATAGTTCCACCTCATTGCTCGAAGGGGAGCTTTACCTGTAAAATCGCATTGTGAAAAGAAACATCGGCGGCACGGTGGCGCTCGCCACCGCGCATCGCTGGTACGGCTCCACACCTAATGACTCAACAGTGATTTCCTACTTTCAACGCAGGCTTGTTGGTTTTCAGAATCAATTTAGACAGAAATGGAAAAGGAATTCACGACGGAGAATGATTTGTGACCTCTCCTTTTTTGGCAAGGATAAATCATTGCCTCCGCCGGGGAGGTCATGTTTTCACTCATATGTCCATTCGTTAGTTGGATTTTCAGCACGATTACACAGAAAACACAAAACGCTTCGCTGTGAAACTTTGTGGGAAACTTTACTTCTGTCTGTAATCGTACTTTTTATCAATCGCAGCATAATTAAGAGAAACCAGTTGCTGCCCAGTGGCATACTGGAACAGACTCCGGTTCCCGCGTGACAACACCCAGCACAGGCAGAGAAAGAAAAATGGTTGGGCGGTCGGCACATTTATTTTACACCGTTGCAAACGGAAGGAAAACTGCGGTCGCTCAAAGGGTAGAACATTCGTCAAAAGGTGGTCGTCTTTTGGAGGTGGTCAGCCTGCAGTAATGTAATACACAAGCGTGGTTAATCAGCCATAACAAGCGGAACCTTCCCACCGTTCCTCGTGCGTTCCTTTGTCGGCCGTATTAACCGCAGGAGAGATTACTTAGTTTTGGTATTTCGTGCGTCGACAGCTCCTACGGCCATTTTCTCGATGCGATGGCAAGCTTTGCACGCCCAGCCCACTCCTGACCTGCACCGGCCTTCTTCCCGTCTCCGTCCGTCACACTCCGCCCTGCAACCCTACGTGGCATCAGACGTGCAGGCGTGCCACTGCCCTGGCATGGTCGTTTGTCTTCTGACCGCAGTGGCATATGGAGAGGGCTGGCACTGCACAGATGTCCACTAAGTGCTGATGAAGGAAGCGAGGAGAGGATGGGCTGGGCCTAAGAGGATCTGTGTCGGTGTGGCTGGAGCCTGTTACTGCTCTGGGGCAACGAGGCTATTCAATAAAGTATGTGTTTCTAGGAAAGTGGGTGAGCATATGTTTGCCTTGAGTCTCTCTCTGCCACAGTGTGCCTGTGTCTCTCAACCTCTATCTATAATACATATCTGTATGTCTGTGTGTGACTGTGTTTGCAGGCTCGTGGGTGTAGCAGCCTGGTCGAGCTCTCGCGGAATGACCAGAAGCAGGGTGTGTGGATTAAAGCTGCAGGTAGAGCAGACATAGCCTGAAAAGAATCATTTGCAGCTTAAGGCGGAGAGCTTCAAAGTCGTGAATCCTCATGGGTGAGCCTGCCAGGATCTGAACCTGTCAATGGTAACTAACTCCTCGGATAGCACGCCAAAGACTTCGATAATGACATCACCCAGCTTTCAGGGGGTGTGAGAGCACATTGGTGTCCAGCTTGACGAGGGTTTTGCAGCCGCCTGACACCGACGCCGTTTTTCCACGTGCCGATTGGCCACGGAAGCCACCGGGTTGGCTTATCAGATTCATAGGGGTTTCGCAGTTGATGTTCAGAGTGTGTATTTGTGATTAACAATCCACTCGTCCCTGTACATTTAGACGACACCCTGGACTCTCACAGGGAAGAAAACTTTGTACAACCCCCCCCCCCCCCCCCCCGGCGGAGTCCACAGTACTCGATCCCGGCGAAACCAGTAGCCCCTCTCATGAAACCCACTTATTTTTCTTCCCTTTAATAATAAAACTACTGTGGCCATAATCTTGAGGTGAAATTGAATCTGACAGAGCTGTATTTATCTCTCAATATGTTTTACATGATGGGCAACATGATCAAAATCGATACTGCTCAATACCTCGGCTTGTCTGCATCCAATTGGCCAGTTGGACCACAGACTAATAGGATGTGGATATGTTACCTTGAGTCGTGGTGATCTTGGAGGAGAAAGTGTGCACCGCAATCTCTTCTCTGTCAGTTCTCCCGATCTTGAGTTTCAGACACTCACTTCTGAGTCCCGCTAATGAGTGGAAAAGCATCGCTGGCTCCTTTAAAAGATGCTTTTGTGTGTGTGTGTGTGTGTGTTGTTGCTGCATTGTGTTAGCAAGAGCCTTCCCCTTCCATGAGCTACAAAGTCATTTTCACCTCCACTGCAAACAAACGTATATCACTTATTGTAGTCGGTATCAAAGGCAGCATTTGCTAGCAGTAAAACGCTGGTTTGTAACGGCTCCAGCCGCAAACGCTTTCGATGCTAAACTCTGGCCAACCTTTTTTTTTTTTGTGTGAAAAAAGAAAGAGGAATGACTGGGAAAAAGAAAGCAATATATAAAAAATGTAAGGGAGTCTGCCAGAAAAACTACACCAAACATACTCGGGCTTTATCTAATTGCTCGTTTGCAGAAGATTTGTTTTTGCAGCATTTTCCCACTTTGATCGGCGCTTTGTTGCTTAAACTCGGCCATACAAGAAGACTGCATTTGGGGATGTGCTTCCCAGCTTCCGTAGGTGATGCCAAGAATTTACAAGAGATAAAATGCACCCCCCCCCAATTGCTTTGTCGCAATGATTCTGCAGCATTTCCTAGCCCACCACCGTACCGCTGCCTGATCTGCATTTACTGAAGGCCCCCCCAGCATCAGTACCAATTCCATCTATGGGTACAAATGTAAGCTTTCTCCCTTTGGCAATTCTCAGGTGGTGTAGGCATGTACGGGTGTGTGTGCCCCGCAGAAAGGGAGGGATGGATGTGGGGTGTGTTCAGTTTCAAGATGCATCGTGTCTGTTGGCAGCCCGTTGGGCCGACATCATTTGACGTTCGAGCCCTAGTGCGTTTGTGAGCCTTTGAGGGTTTTTATGGCTCGGTGTGACTCTGCCTCTAATAGGTTCCGGATGCCGCCGGTGTGGGAACCAGAGAGCAGAGCGAGAGGGGAGACAGGGAAGAGGCATAGCCAGGTGTGACCCATTGCAATCTGGGATGCTCTCCACGGATATTCAGTCTAATAAGAGCGTGCATGTGTGTGTGTGTGCGTGTGTGTGTTTGCAGAAACGGAGAGGTGAAATCTGTTCTTAATCCGACACCGGTCCGACGGACATCCAGGTGGCCAGAAATGCGGACAGACATACCCGAACATACGTTTTCTTTGTGCACTCCTGCAAGTAGCCCACGCATGCATGCACCGTGCCAAGGCACAGAGTTTATGGTTTGAGATGTGTTGTTCAGCACATTTGCTGCTGGCACCAGCGAGGTCCGACATATGGCAGCACTCTGAGCCTTCAAGTCCAGCGTCAGGGCTCAGAACAGAACCTGCCGGGTCCACAGTGGCCTACTGTAAGAGGAAATTGTCAGCAAGACCATTTAAGGTCCCAGACCTTAAGCACTGATAAATGTCTTTTCTCAATTTAATTACACCTTCAAGCCGGTGTCCCTCTTCCAAGAGGTTTTGGAAGGAAATAGCAGAGCTCGCAAAAGCAACAAAGCCAAAGTGTTAAAGAAGCAATAAAAACGGAACCCTTTGAACGCTGCCTAAATTAAATATTATGGTGTTGTGTGTGTGTGTGTATGATGGAATAAAAATACAGTGGTGAGAGGAGGAGGGGAACACAAAACTCTGGACCCTGTAAACAGACATTTTCTACTGGCTTTCACATGCATCATGAGATGGACGAGTCGAATCAGTTCTCAGGTATAGACCTCAAATAAAGACAACAACTTGTTTATGTGTTGCTGCAAATACTATACAGCTGTTATTGTACATTTGTGAAATGCTGTTATTTAGTTTCATTTACTTTGGTTTGATATGAAAAGGTAACATGGCTGGGGAGATTTTGCTTTGACACGGCAGCCTATTATTTTGCGCTGTTTTAATGCATGCTGATGGAATTAGTTAGAATAACAAATGATTGTGAGCCTGTAGTCACATGCATTTTTAAACAGTTATTTAAAGAAAACCGAATCACATATAAAGCTTTGTACTTGGTCCCGTTCTCAGACGGCTGCTACTGTTGTCGATAAAACCCTTCTTCTTTAATCCATCATCTGTAAAATAAACAGTCTGCCCCCACCCCACCTGTGCCTGACTCAAAAGGGGCGAGGGCCCGTTAACCTTCTCACACAGGCCACCGCTTGGGCTGCAGATTCCCCGCCTCTCTGTTTAGATTATTTCCGCAGAGGCGGGCGACTCTCTTGTGTCACTGATAAGCGCGCCGTAGGGCGGTGGCAGGAGGGTCAATCCGCAAGGAGAATAAAAACTCAGGAAAATACCGGAAAATATATTTTTCCCCTGGAAAAAAAAAAAAAGTACTGCCCCCCCCCAAAAAAAACTTCTTCACCATGGCACAAGGCTATTACACTGATAGAAATTCATTTCCCACCTCGGTAGTCTGGCCCTGAGTACGCAAGGGGCCAGAGTCTTAGCCACATCTCAAGCTAATTTACAAAGATCCCGAATTATGCTCTTATCTTGGGCTTTAAAGGTTGTAAGGTTGATTAACAAGGCTCTGTCCTGTTTATCAGTTTGGGGCTGGGTGTGGAAAATAGCCTGCGATAAGTGCACAGACCATTAAACATTCTATTTCCCCTAATATTTGTCGGCAACCATCTGCTTAACTGATCTCCCTTCACTTTAATTAAAAGGGATTCCCGTCTTGTTGGGGTCATTATGTGCTGGCGGACGCCAGGAGAGGAGTTTGTGATGAGTTCAGCGTTCCCTCTGTCCCTGGGTTGCCAGAGGGCTTTTTTTTTTCTTCAACCTCCCTTCCACTCTCTTCTGAGTTAACCCTTTCCTGTTCTGCTTGCACGTCCACCTTGTTATTTAGCAGGTGATGCAAACTAAATAATGCAGCTATTCTAAAAGAGAGCTTATATCCAGAATGAACCCGAGCAAACCTTTCTCTTATAGCAAAGTGTGGAGATATTCATGTGACTTCCCACAACCCAGCGGCATGAGACTCAGGCTGTAATGGTTTGATTTGCCCAACGCTAGTTGGATCGATGCGGCTGTTTACAGTTTCTCCCTCTCACATCCCTTTTGTCTTTTTTCTAATTTAGTGTTCCCAAACCATGGACAGGGGTGTGCGTCCGTCTGCTGTGCTTGCATCTTTGCCCTCCTCCCCGCTCTCCATCACTGTCCATTGATGTTTCCCCCACCTCTCTTTTTTTTCTCCCCTTCCTCTCTCTTTCCTTGGTTGGTCTTGGAGAAAGAGCTGCATGCCTCCACACTTCTGGACAAGACTGATGGCTCGTCAATAGCGTTCGCCAAGCACTGCAGCCCTCACTGGTGTAGAACCAAATCAATAAGGCCCAGCATAAAGTCGCATGCACACGTGCATACCGCCCATCCAAGCCAAGGCTCGTGTTGCCATGGATGACTTTTAATAAGGATTCAAAAGTCATCATCTATTTCATTTCATTTCATTCCCTCAGCAATTCGCTTACATTGTGTTTTTACTCAGTTATCCAGTCTCTTTTCGTATAATAGCGTAATGCACCCTTCTGAAAATTGAAAGAAATGACTCTGCTCATTGTTACGTTGAATATTTAGATTTAGATTTCAAAGCGCTGCAATAAAACGTGATGTATAAAGCCTGCCCTCCTCTTTCCCTCCAAGTTCTGTGAATTTACTTTCCAATCACAGCATGCAATTACGATCGGTTAGTACTCAATGAAAATTGATTCGTGTCCTCGATGAAGTGGCTCAACGGTGTGTGCATGTGCTTGAATTTAATATAAATGTTTTAGCAGGACAAATTTCACAATCAGTAATAAGTTTTTTTTATTATTATTCAGGTAAGCTAGGCAAAAATAACAGGGGAAAATGTGGCTATTATAACAGCCCAGTTGTATTTTTGCCTCTGGTATTGTTGCACGGAGATTTCTCAAGAAGTACCCCCCCCCCCTCCCCGCGCACACACACATTACATCATTGTTTTCTACATATTCTAGTCTCAACAGAAAATACATTCAGTGCTACTTAATAACCTCATCCACATTCTAAACACTGCCACACACATTCTACACATCCTTAACCCTCACTTTTGAATCTTTTAATGCAATTATAATAAATCAATGCCTTCTAGCAATCAGCTAATTTATCAAACAGCTAATTGTTTTTTTTATGCAATGTCGAAGCTCATTGTCACTTTTTCCTTGATTCTTCTTAACCCCAGGATTGTGTTAGATTTGCATTGGAAATGGTTCCGTCTGACAGCACGGGTTTCTCTCCACGGTCAGAAGACATGCAAACCGCTAGCCGTACATGCTACTTGCTGCTGAAAGACTTTGCAGGCGCTACTGACTCTTATTTGAATGTTTGGATTTCTCTAACTTGCAACCCTGGTCGACCTCTTGAGTTTTGCTGACATTTGTGGTTGGAAAAGAGAAACGTGTCCGATTAATTTCTCCATTGCACCTGCAAATATTCAGGCCGCGATTTGCAGAATTTCCCCGCAATGTTCTGATCTACACACGTTTACTTTGCTCCGATAACCATAATAATGTGAAAGCCTATTGCAGGGCAAACGAATGCTCCTCAGCTGCTTTGGTAACTAAATTCAGAAGCATAACATTTTAACTTAAACATTGAAGTTCTGATGGACATCTTTGCCCTGTCAGCCTCTCCAGCCCTGGCAGCACACTTTTCCAGGGCAGACAAAACAAAGATGGCTCTGGTTGTCCGTTTCTCAGGCTGTTTGTCTCTATGTACGTATTTTCTGACAGCAGAAAGCTTTGCTTCTCAAAGGTCAGCAAAGGGCCAGTTTATTTGTCAGGCCAATCAATGGCCTAGCGCCTTTAGGAAGATGCTCAGCGGGGAAGTCAGTGTAGTGGTGGGCACGGTCCAGTATCTCCATAATACAATGGAGTGTGTGCGTGTGTGTGTGTGTGTGTGTGTGTGTGCTTGTGCATGTTGTTATGGTGTTTAAAGTGGTTGAGTCGGCAGGAGTATCTGCATAAAGGAGTCGGTGTCTTTTACCATTCCTTCATATAATCAATAGCACCCAGTGCTATTATTCCACATGCATACATGTGTGTGTGTGTGTGAGTGTGTGTGTGTGTTTGTGTTTTGCAGTGACAAGGAACTGACGTGCGACAAAGAGCCACGGTGTCTGATTCAAGGACGTTGCGGCCCATGTCACTCCTTCACTTTCACCGAGGGGAGGGAGGAGGCATTATGTTCCTGTTGGTTACCAGAGCAAACATGACAACCCTGCTGGAGCTCATATCAATTTGTAATTTGACCCCAAGACACAGTAAATGATGTCAGCGCACGTTGCTTTTTGCACAACCGACCCCACACTCGTCCGTTGTCGTTGTCAGTTTCTGTCTTCGGTTTCACATCCTTGTCCTCCTGTCACATTTTTTTTTTATTGGTATAAAACCATTTTATATACATTTAGAGATATAATCTCCTCCCTCTAAACACACAGCCTTCGCAAGTCGATTAATTTAATTTCAGTTTGCAATCAGACAAAGCTACTGTATGCCCTTTCTTACATTCTTCAATGACCATCTTACTAATTTGCTAAGACCAGCAGCACCTTCTCCTCATGCCAGTACATCTTTTAATAACTCTATTAATCTAATCGTCCACTAATTGGTCAAGATAGCCTTTTCCCCAAGTGATTTTTATCATAATGTAATTAAAGAGGCCAGTAAAATCCACTGAAATCACAGGGTCTCGTTGAAATTGCTTGATTGACACCATTCCGGGGCTATTAAATATTTTTTCCTGACCTTACAGAGAATGGTGGATAAAAAAAAAAAAAAAAAAATTAGCATTCACCAATGTTTTATAAGCCACAGTTATCCACATAGACATAAAACATACAAAAAAAAATGCCAGTGACTGATAAATCTTTAATATAAAAATTGTACAAGAATTCTGATACAAATTACAAGAGGTATTTGGACAAAATATGAATAAAATTCCATTTACATCCCAAAACCCTTATGCATTTTATGCAACAACAACAACAAAAAAAAACAGACAGTTATGATACAGAATCAAATACAAGAAAAGAAAAAATTAAAGAAAAAGGAAACAAGAGTCTTTTTAAAAAAGAGGACAATTTTTTCTCTCTCCTGTCTGAAAATGGGAAACACCTGTTCAGGTAACACAAAATATTCTTGAGGCCCAAGTGTTGTTTGTAGCGCGACTATGAAGCCATGCAATGCTGTCGAGTGCCGGTGCCATAACAAAGGCTTTTTAAGACACGGACATAAATGCAAAAAAGAACCCACGTGATTAAAAAGCAAATAAAAATCTAAATTCACCAGGTCTTTAAGCTTATTTATATTAAGACTGTAAAATATAATTGACACAATAGAAAACATTATATGAATTAAAAAAATTTATCTCAGGATCAATGACATTTCACAGGTTCCAGTTCAAATTAACTAAGGTATTTTTTTTATTAATGAACATAGCATCTATACAAACCCAAGCACGTGTGTATTTTATCTTCCATCAGTATATTTCTCCATGATGTCCCATCAAACTCTTTTTTTTTCTTTCTCTTGAACTACTTTAACTGGACAGGTTAGCTTGTCATGTCCCCTCTCGTCCTCTCCGCTGACACCTTGTGTGTTCAACCACTCGCTCTGCAACGCGAACAGAACGGACAGCAATTAACAGGTGACGAGCGTAAAACCCTTTCCAGTCGCCTTCCCTCTCTGCATGTGATACAGAATCACTGAATAATTGATGCTTCTTTAATCAAATGCTAAAAATTCTCTCCAGTGGTCCGGACCAAAGAGGAACCCTTACACATAGGTGTTCCTGGGAATTTCCTGTCACCCTGTAGCAAAATGCACCCGGGCCCTTGGAGACGTGTAAAAGGAGGGGGGGGGGGGGGGCAAAAATTGGATTAGGGCCTTTCTCAGAAGGGGTACGGGGATTGATAGTTATTTCTCAGAGGATAGGACAGTGTCGGGGAAAGAGGGTGGACATGTGAGGGGTGTTTGATCGCTCTCCAGCAGGCAATCAGGAAGAAGCTGGCGATGAGTCCTGGGGAGTCGCGGCCCTGCTGCCCTCCTGCTCGCTGCCTCCTCCCCTGCCTTGTTAAGTGGCCGCCACAAGGCTCCAACCAGACCATTTTCTAAGCCTTTCTGCCATTACACCTTTCTCTGGCCGGTTGAATGTTTTTTCCAGCTCACGCAGCTCTGAGCTCGGCTGGCATGCGGGCAGCACAATGCAGGACTGAGAAGCAGCCCCCAGGAGGTGGGAGAAGGGTGTTTGGAACATCATCTCTCCTATGATATTCAGTCCACTTCTGGGGAGGTCATGAACCGCAGCTGCTGCTGCTTGAGACGCAGAGAAACAGGACAGAAAGAATTTGTTGGAACTAGTCTGAAAACTTGAAAAACTTGTCTCTCAGATCAAAAAGGGCAGAGGAGCTGAGGATGCTGAGCAGAGCACATTTATATCTAATTGATATGTTATGTTGGTACCTATCCCTCGTTTATTTGTAGGGTTCAAATCAGTTGACTAGCTTGAGAGGACTTTACTCTGATTTAATCACTATTTTTTTTTAGTAGTTAATATATTATTAGTAGCTAATAAGCTCATTAGCTGTTGCATTTGTTCAAATATTGAAACAGCACATTGATATATGAGAGCTTTGGACATGATGTAGCTCACACCACGCTCCATCATGGAAGGCTGACTTTCTTGGCGGCAGCTTGGACACTAACGCTCGACAGAGAGCTTCGCTTCCTGCATTGAGGAGGCTTTCAAACGTTCTCTGCCCCCCCCCCCCCCCCATCTCCTCCATCACTAGAGGTTAACAAGCCATCCGGCTCTTGTCATCTTTCTGGCCTGTAAGTGTGAAGCATCTGAGAGTGTGTGTCACTCCCCCCTGTGTGCGTCTGAACGGTTGTGTGTTAGAGAGACCGCTGTCAGCAGGGTTCCTCGACTAGCACTCTTTTACCCCCCCTGCCACATCGAGCACCGGGGGGGGGGGATTGGGTGAGTGAACGAGGCAGCGAGCGCCTCGGTGAAACCCACTCCCGGGAGAAGGCAGGGGTTCCTGTACTCAATTTTCCCTTCACTTGGGATAAACAGGCAATTACCCATCCCCTTATTTCCTACGCCATGGCCATCCGGTTGAATTTAAGCATGCACTATTTAGTGCGTGTCCCTGTAGGACCTGCGTTGTGGGGGGGGGGGGGGGGTGGCAAGTGAGTGGCGGGCTGAAGCGATGGGTGAGGCGGTTGTTAAATGACTTGGCACTGATGGACAAAGAGGAAAACTGAATGAAAGAAAGGAATTGAATTACCAGCGGCCCTGAATAGGAAGCGGCGTGCAGAGAAAATGAAAAGATGAATGGAGTTGGGCTAAATTGAATGATTAAGACTGAACTGTTTGGCGCGCGCAATCTTGTGCCTTCTTGTTCTCTTTCTGTCAATGCCACAGTCTTGTCAGCAACCTTGGCATGTTGGCGGCGTAACGAAGTGACAAGCGAGTTATTAGACAGGAGAAAGCGGAGTGACGGGGACGCCTCCAGGTAACAGAGAAACAGCACATTTTTAATGATCGTTGCTGTCATCCTTTCCTCCCCTGGCAGCCTTCCACCTCCGCAACCTCAGCCTCAGCTCTCTTTTTCTCTCTCTGCTCTTTATCTCTGAGAAGAGAGGACTGAAAACTTCAGGTGTCGCACTTTAAATAATTTCCATAGAATAGGTTAAGTCTATATTTTTTAAATGGCTTAAATATGAAACAAATGGAAGTAAACACTGTTAAGGTTGTCGGATGTTGTGAACGCCACATAACACTGCATCAACCCCCTCCCACACACACACACACACACACACACTGTGTGTAGCACCAGAGAAGGTAGCATTGTATAGTAATACATGACACTGCTAGCACATTGATAAAGAATCCAAACTGAGGAACATTCTCCAACTTTTGCTTTTTCTTTTTTAAAAAGTATTCTCACACTGGACAAAGCATTTCTATGAAGATACATCACCCACCAATAAATACCCCTTCCCTTCGTTATTTATTTTATTTTGTCCAGCAACTGGAAATATTTGTACCGGGCATGTTCAAAATTTGCTTCGACCAATAGAAAAGAAATGGCGACATATTTCTTTTCACGCCATTACCGAATGTATCACAGGAAAAGATTTAAGACTTAAGTGCATAATATTCATCCAATGGGACACGATTTAAGGACACGGTAACACTGACAGGGTTTTTCTTAAGTGAACACTTTGTTTTTTTTGGGGGGGGGGGGGGGTCATTTTTCTTTTTCTACACCCTCTGCAAGAACAATCTTGACTTCATAACATTGTTTGACAATGTTCCGCTGACGTCATGCTTTTCCACAGATTACCCCACTAATATACAAATTGTTTGTTAAAAAAGAGGAGGAGAGACTACTAATATCTGACACCCTTGTGCTTCTGGTATTGTTTGTATTCAAATAAGTGTTTTGAGAACGTTTCTTGAAATGTAATTTAGCGGCGGGGGTTTTCTGACGTAAAACTGTTTTTGAAACTGAGCAAGTGCAAAAACAAACTGATATTCTGAAAAGTACTGTAATTTCCCTCGGCATTTCAGCCATCACCGACCCCCAAACGGCACCTAAACTCACTTGGAAAAGTCCTCATTCTAATAATATTACACATCCCCTTGTATAGATGCAAAGTGCAAAAACTGAATTGGTATAATAAAGCTCAAAAACAAAACAGACGAAAAAAAATAAAAATTGAAATACAGAGAATGATATCAGCGTAGGAGCCTTAAAAAAGCATACCGACAACCTTTGAATATCTAACAAGTAGATAAAACAAGCCACATGACCCCCCCCCCCCCCCCCCAAAAAAAAAAGATGTGTCATGGAAACTAACATAACTGAGTCAAGATAGTGAGATGCTACCTCTGTCCTTGCCTATAGCTGGAAGCATTGTACTGGACTGTAACATAAATCCATAAAGAGGGAGAGAGAGAGAGAGAGAGAGAGAGAAAAAGAAGGAAACAACTATCAACACAATTCTGTTACACCAAAAGTCTCTTAGAACATTATTTACAAATGAAGCTGTCATGCTTTCGTAAGGGGTTCGTTTAAAAGCTATCATTACACAAATACAACAAGAAGAGCTTCTTTTTTTTTTCTTTTTTTTTACCATCAATACTATTATTTCTGCAGGCAAAGTTACAAATAAGAGTCCGGATAGATTCTTTGGAGATGGACGTAGAAAAACAAAATGGGGAAACATTTTGAAAGGAAAGATGGAGGGGCTTATGATAAAAAAAAAAAACACCTGGAGCAAACTCCATGCTCAAGAGTGTCATCTTGTTCTTCCAAAACGCAAAAGTCAAAGAGCATAATGAAAAAAAAAAGAAAAATTGTATTTAGAGTTGGTGAATTTTATAGCAGGAAAGAGAAATGTCTTGCATTGACTTACAGAGGACAGGCAGGAGGCATACAGGCTTACATACAGCTTGCATCTGATGGCCCAAGACTGGGGTGAAACGCTAATTTGAGGAGGAATAAGGATGAGGAATGAAGGGAGGAGTGGGCAGACTCACAGCAGGATGACGAGCAAGTCATCATTTAGTCTATTATTGTCGAGAAGGGCATGTTTTTATGGAGGTTTGGGTTCTGAGAGTGTCGGTTACGGCTGCGCACGGAGCTGAACACCATGTTGCAACCGGGGATTTTGCACTTGTGCATTTGGCGCAGGTGCACAGTCTTGTAGTGCACCCGCAAGGTCCCTTTGTTGCTGTACATTTTGTGGCAGATACTGCAGAGGATCCCGCTGTTGCCACAGGAATTGCCCCCCGTGGAGGCGAGAAGAAATGGCGACGAGGAAGGTTCTAACCCCTCACCATGTTTTCCTCCTCTTCGTTCTCCAGTCTCATCCCGATGTCCAATTTCACCCTGCCTGCCCGCACGCTGGGAAAAGTCCTCCCCCTCGCTGTTACCCTCCTCCTCCTCCTCCTCCTCCTCCTCTTCTCCCTCCTCCTCCAGGTCATCCAATAGGATGCCTTCATCGCTGACTTCGTCTGACCCATGTGAGGAGTGGAAACTGCTGCTTGATTGAACACTGGATGTGGTGCTCAGGTCCAATACCATGTAGTCCTCTGGCTGGCCCCGGGAGAAGCCGTTGATGTGGTGGTTTTTAAGATTTGGATTTAGAAAGTGGTGGGGATAATCGATGCCTGTTGGGGAGCAAACACTGTGGTTCAGGCCGATAGGCCCAAGGCTGCCGCCTCCGATGCCTGTCACGGCCGTAGGGTCCAAGCCCATGCGGTGGCCAGTGTAGATCTTGGCCAGCAACTCGGCTCGCAGGTCCTTGGACAGTGGCGTGAGTTGGGGTTCCAGGACGATGTCGTCCAGCTCTTTCGTCAGCAGTTTGCGGTGCAGGTTGATGTTGGAACTGTGCCTGATGTGAGAGGACAGTCACAAATCAGAAAGCTTTCAGAAGATCAGGAATGTAGATTACCTGCCAAGTACAAAATAGTTTAAAAGATGTGCATTTCTACTTGAAATCATTTTGTTGTCTTTCTTCTACTGAATGGTTCCCGGCTGCAGGGTTTCAAAAGTGTAAGAAGCAGTCATTGTTACCTCCAGTGGAGCTACGCCATCGCTTAAAGACAGGGGTTCTAATCAGAAAAGTGCTCTCAGATTGCACAGAGGGTGAGCATCCTGCTGGTGTTTATCCGTGTCAGCATGTCTGCACTGCAGAGACCTCAAATCCAATAGACTCTGACTCAATTAAATACTCCACCATATTGAATGGGAGTTTATCAATTGATTCGAGCTGTGGTAATGTGATAATCGAGGGGAACTGGATAGCATATTAGCACTAGGGCCTGACAGTATTACTGCATTTGTTCCATATTGGAGGGGGCTTAATCGAGCACCTCATTGCACATGTCTTTATGTAGCCCTGTATTTAATTAAGATGGGCATTTTTTTATTCTTTTTTTGACAAACACAAGGCAAACGGTGTCACACAGTCTGCTACAGCTGACAAAAGAAACCCAAGTGCCATGCTTAAGCCGGGACACGGTTAGTGACGAGTTCAGTTAGCACACAAAGCCATGCTGCAGATGCAAGGTGAAATGGGCTTGAAAAATTGAATTCAAATCTTTTTCACAGTTTGCCAAGCTACAGAACAAGGGGACCCATTGCACACGTCAAAACAACAACAATAACTGTGTAGCACAGAAAGGACACTTAGGCGACTAATGGCCGATGTCACTCAATTCAGAATAGCGATTACTGTACATCAAATGAGAATAAAATGAAAACACACACAGTGCCTTTTAAAGTGAGGGATTTCCATGCAGGGAAGGCACAGGTGTGTCAAAAATAGAAAATAAATAAATAAAGCAAATAAAAGAAAACGGCGTCCTTAGCCAGACAGGCAACAATGGAGTCACAATGGATAGTAGAGCTTACCAGCAGTGGCAGGGTTGATGCAGTCAAAAAGGGTCCCTTTCCTTTAATTATTTACTTCCCTATCCGACATTGTCCTGCAAGAGGTAAACATACATTCAATTGAGGGACCCTTTTCTGTGAAACAGGCAAACAGGAGCCCGTCCACTCAAGCATCGTCAGCATCGGGTGTGTGGCAAATCGATTGGACGCGCGGCTTGTCACTGAATTTGTGATAGCGTGTGCTGTTTGTATGCGTGAGTGAAAACAGAGCGTACACCACTTCCACAGTGTGGGGCTTCGATCAAAAGGACGACAGAGATCCTTTGTTCTTTTTTTATTCTTTCATAGCATATGGCTCAAGAATGCGAGTCATGATCCAGGGTGTGTGGCGCTGTGGCCGCTCTCTAGTCTAATACATGTGTTGCGAGACGTCAGAGTGTCTCAACGCAGTCTGAGATTTGCCTGATGTCGTTTTAGGTATATGTGAAGTCAGTTTTTTTTGCAGGGCCATAATTTCCCAATTAAAGCTGAACATTATGATGCTGTTGATGATGCTCAGGTAGGCAGGTCCTTTGCAACATGTCTCCATCTCTATCACAACACCTTCTCACTGCTAATAAGCTCTAAGTTTATACCATGGCTATCTCAGTTTTAAAGATATTAAAGTGACACATGCTAAATATCATGCAGTAAGTAGTCTTCGCTATAGTTGCACGAGCCATTTGAAATACTCACACACATGGTTAGAATATTAATCCAACGGATTCACATATGACATACACTTATTCTTCAAATTCACTTTTAAAAATGCAAGAAAAAGAAAATGACAGGAAGAAAAAGGATCACTTCAAGACATGTCGGCTCTAACTGACCCTAACTATCTAATGAGTCTGGGGTTAAGGGGAGCAGATGAGACCAGGGTGGGATCATTTGGGTAAGCACTGTGTTGTCTCGACGCCCTGAACCATCTAAACGAGTCATCTGAACCTGCGTAGGCGACATAAAGCAAGCATCCCTTCATTTATCAAGCGCACACTTTCTGCACCAGCTCATCTTTGCCCAAACGATGGGGGGGGGGGGGGGCCTCCCCGGAGCCCATGTGCAGAGGAGGTATGGAGCGATAGCGTCCCCCATCCCAACCCGCTTTAATCATCGTTATCGTTTATCTTGCCATTGTGTTTGTGTGAAAATGACTCATAATGTGTCAAATAGATGGACGGCTGAGCGTTTTTCAAACCGACGCACGCAGTCCTTCGCCTCCTGTCATTTTGGGGTTTGGATTATGTTGTCACGTCGCTACTACTTTGAATTTTGCAAAAACTTGACGATCTTTAATTAAATTATTTGCAACATTTGCAGTCGCACGACTAGTATTCAGTTTAAAATGTCTGTGCGGTTCCGTCTGGTTCCTGTTCAATTTAATTCAATCATTTAATTAGAATTTTAATGTTTAAAATGTTCTGAGTCCAGCAGACATTATAAACTAAGATTATGTTTGTTAACCTGTTCTGTCTTTGAGCAGCAAACTGTCCGTTGATAAGACGCAAGAAGGGAAGCCGTTCATGTGGGCCCGGTGGAGCCGGGCCCACATGCCGCGAGGGGACCAGGGGGAGCTAGAGGGAGCTAGAGGGAGGAAGGAGTGGGGAGGAGACTTTCCAACATAATGAACCTTCACTCTCTCCATTTGCTGTTCGTCATGCTGGGACCATGGGAAATGTGGATGAGGGAGGACACCTACTTGCTCTGGCCGCATAGGAGCTTAGGGTTAAAATGTTGGAATGAAAGGTTCAAAAAAGAGAAGTGGATCAGGCTGACAAAAAAGGAGATCAGATTTAAAACATAGGATTAACAAGGCCAATAATGGCGATGATTGCTGGTACGCTGGTCTTCCCAGCAGTTAATCGTGCAGCTTCTCCAACACTTCTGCCGACGCCGCTTGCTCCCCTCAATAAATATGCAATCATTTACCTCCGTGCAGCAGGCAGCTGGGAGAAAATACCCACACACACTTATATTGGTCTCTGTTTTACAATCAAAAACACACACATTATATGTTTGCTCAAGGGCACATTAAATTATCACTTCCTGGATTCCTGTGTGTGTGTGTGTGTGTGTATGCAGAATTCATGTGTGCTAAACTTTGTGTGCTTGTGTGTGTGTGTGGAATCCTGCAGTCCTAGGGCAGAGATCCAACCCGCGTACACGCTGGTGGTACTTCATAGGAATGCATCAACAGTGTGCCCCACGCTGACAATGTCATCAGCTCTCTGTTGTCGCTAGATCAGATTTTCGAGAGGTTATGAGAAGATGAATTCATGCAGTTCTTACAGGTAGTTATAAGAAAATTTTTTAGCTTATAAAATTTTGCTGTAAAGACGGCAGTAAACAATACTTACGAATTTATCGTCCTGTGATCGTTCTTCCAATGTTAAATAGGGAGTGATGCTTTTTATCCTTTCAAATTTAGACAAAGAATAAATCCTGACTTATTCAGCTTACTATAAATAAACATTCAAAAGATTTAATTAAAATATGTTCATACTGTATGCACAGTTAATCTTATCGGGGCAAATGCTTTTATAAAAACAACTTTCCATTTTATTGCTGCCATTAGAGTCAAACATATATTATGTCATTAGAGGATTATTCGGGGATAGATGATGATTCGACGAGAGCTCAAAGCCCCGGGATTCCTCTACCCTTCTTTTTGTCATATTGTTCTCTGTTTGAACAAGTGTCAGAGAAATATATTCCACATGCCTCTAGGAATTTAGCCCCCACTGAAAGTATGGAAACAATAGCGTATCCTCTCTGCTGCTGAAATCTTTATCATATTAAATTCCCTCATTATGGACAGTGGAGCTCTCTTTTTGCTATTTAAAAGTTCAGATGAAGCAGCTAATTGTTTTTCCAACAACTGATTTAAGCATTAGGAGACCAATAACAAGGAGATAAAGTGCACATATATACAAATCTGTTTTCTATTTGTGCATTTTCTTGCGTGGTGCAGTTTGAAGCTCAGTATACTTCATTTTAAAGTGCACGTTACATATTTGAGTTATGTTATATATTCTTTATTCCTTAAGCTTTGTCAAGAGAGGGGAGCTAAACCACTGTCTTCTTTGGTGTCTCCCCCCCCCGCAGGAATTCTGACTGGGTAACTGCTGGATACGACATGAAAAAAGAAGCGATAGGAATAGGAGCCCGAAAAAAATACGTTAAAACAAAGGGACATGGAGGGCAAAAAGGACCCATGTGTTTGGGCAGAGAGAGCTAGCAGCGGCGGTGGAGAAGGAGGAGTGGTGCAGATGAAACAAAACCCTTATGAAAAATAAACAGCTCCATCTGGGAAGATTTGTTTGCTTATTGGAAACATGCAGTATGTTGAAACCTGCCCCTTCCATGAAAGTGTCAATTGTCACAGATGTTATAATAAAGATTTTCAGCTGCATGTAAAATATTTGGAAAGAGCTTTAATGCTGGTGAGATAAATACTTTACTAAATACTCCCATGCTGTTATCATGCTAATACCTGAAGGATCTTGTGCAAGCCAGGGGTACTGGTGAACCCGTGCCCCCCCCCCCCCCCCCCCCCCCCCCGGACGTGTCATGGCACCGACCTACTGCCACTGCTGCTACACTATGCCGTACATTCCGCTGAGCTAATTGGAGGGACTGATAAGTGCTAACAAGCCCAGGTGAGCGTAGCTAGAATCACCTCCTAATGCGCTAATAAATGCAGCGGTTTGACAAACCACTTGTCTAAATTAATTAATGTTTGCACCTTCACCTCCCTGTGACAAGGTGAGGTACCGAGGGCAGGTAAACAACACGCTGCTGCTTCAGGGTTGACGGCTACAGCCTAGCGCTTGTTTCAAAACGTGCGTATGTATTTCTCATCCTGACGCCCTACTCTGCTGAACTTTGGCTTGACAAGCAGCAGATGTCTCTGAATCAATTTAGCACTGAATTAGACAACATCTGTGAAGTGATAGCCTATTCGCTTGAATGTCATACAGTATGAAATACTGCAGAAAAATCTTTAATCACATGAAATACATGAACTCTTGCAAACATGATGATAAACCTGCAAAACCCTTCCAGGTAATTTTACATTTATTTGATTTATATGTTGCTATATTTGGAATGATATGACCAGCGTTGGACCTACCTGCAACTCTCACTATTACACTGAAATGAAATGTTTGCACAACCAAGTTCTGGCACTGACCTGTCTCGGCTCCTCCTTGAAGGGAAGGCAGCATTGCATCCAGCCACAGTGCACACGTGCATCTCTTTGAGGTGCACATTCTTGTAGTGCAGTTTCATGCTATAGGAGCTCTTGAAGCTTTTCTTACACACATAACAAATCTTGGGGTCGGGACTTGAGCATGGGTCTCCATCTGGTGATTGAGAAGAAGGGAATTTGGGCGGGCTGGCTCCGTAGGCCATCGAGGAGATGAAGCTCTCGTGCAGAGCAGCCATGCTTGCAGCAGCGGCAGCAGCTGCGGCCATGCCTCCATTGTAGAGGCCATACTGACCCATACAGAACATGTCATACGTTGGATCATTGAGTTCTTCCTTGATCTTGACAGGAAACTGTTGAGGAGAAGGTGAGGAATGATCCTTGCCTTCGATGTCCTTTGTCAAATGGGCTTCCTCACCACCCTCATCATCCTGTTCCTTGTCTAGACTCCTTCTACTATTGATGTGTTTTTGCTGTTCTTCCACATCTATCATCTCGTCACGGTAGAACATCTTTGAATCAGAGGTTTCCGACTCATTCTCAAAATCTCTCTCGTGGTCCTGGTCCTCAGAGGTATAGCTGCCCATGCAGCGTAGCTCACCAGACCCCTGAAGATCATTTCCACCTCTGCTGTCGCTACCAGTTCCTTCTCGGCATTCGTCTTCGCTTTGCCTCATCATGCCTCTCAGCGCTAGGCCAGGGCTCATCTCATCCTGGGAAGGGGACTGTTGCCCACTGCCACCACTGTGGTTCCCAGTACCACAGCCACTGTTGTTGTTGCTGTTACAGTTCCCATTCATTTTGATATTGTTGTGGAGAAGGGATGACTTGTGATGGTTGTGATTATGGTGGAGGTTGTCATCGTCATCGTCATCTTTGTCATCATAATCATCCGCCACGCCAATTACTTCCTTTTCAATCTTTACTGGCATGCTAGATTTACGAGGCTTCTTTTTTGGTGTAGGGTCTAAGCTGTTAGTGGTTTTATCATGACTAGCTCTTTGAGTATGTAAAAGGTAAGACATGGGTACTACCTCTGACATATGCATATTATTGTTTGAAGCTACAGCTGCTGCAGCCATGATCTGCTGTTGTTGGTCCATCAGGGTTGTACCGTTGGTGGTGGTGGGCAGGATGGGGCTGGTGGGCAGTGACACCGAAGGACTGACAAGGTCTGTGGGGGATAGTAGCGTACGGTAGAATGGGGGCACTGGTTGGACTGGCTGCACTGACTTCAGGGTGGGGAACAACAGTGGGCCTTGTAGGGGTGACTGAAGCATGGGGTCTATTGGTGGCGTAGTAAAGCCCAGTGGCGGCCTTCCAGGGCTGGTGAGTGTGAAGCCACCATTCTTGGTACTTGAGATGACTGGTGTACCGGGTGCTGAATTGCCACGAATGAGGTCCTTGTCACGGTTATTGCGAAGCATAGGCATGTGCAACCGTGGGTTGGGATTGGCACTGTGGCGGTTGCGGCTGCGGAGTGAGCTGAAAACCATGTTGCAGCCGTCAATGGTGCAGCGGTGCTTAATCTTCAAGTGTACAGCATTATAGTGTATCTTAAGAGTGCCTTTGTCGTAAAAGGTTTTGCCGCATGAGTTGCAGCACACGCGGCCTTTGCGTGAGGTGGATCCCATGCGGCGCATGCGATGCATCTTGGAATTGAAGGAAGCATGGGAGATGCTTTTGGAGTGCTCGTCCTTTATGAAGTGATGGTGAACCTGATGATCGCTCAAGCTGTTGGGCTGTTGAGGTTGCTTTTGGGACTGCTGTTGCCCCTGCTGCTGGAGCTGTGTCTGCTGTTGATGAGCCTGCTGGGTGGCAGGGGTCGGTGAGATGGGTGATGCCCTGTTGTTGGGCTCCGTTTTGGGTTCAATGTTGTTGTTCATGGCTGCCAGGACTCCTCGGCTGGGGCTCTGACCCGTACGGAAAGGTGACAGGGACACTTCTGACTCACTGGTGTCCACCTGTTCACTGTGGTTTGGAAGGTTGGGCTCCCGGAGTCGGAGAGCAGACTGCTCCATAGGCAAGCCATTGGGGGGTAAGCCAAGCATTGGGGCAGATACTGGGTTAATGTATTGGAAGGGCAGTAGGAAGGCTAAGCTATTAGGGATATTCTCAAAATGATGAATGCTGGATGGGCTACTGGTTTCCAGATGTGTCAGGAGACCCGGACTGCGGGTCCTGTTGTTACTTTCAATGAATGTCCTAATGCCGGAGTCTGTCTTGGAGGAGGGAACGGTAACTGCCTGACCTTCCTTCTCCTGAATAGCCATCAGTTCCACAATGGACTTGGTCTCGCCGAACCGCAGGAACTGCTGTAGGGTGATGATCTCCTCTTCCCTGGACATGATGGCCCAGCGGTCGAACACCTTGCCTGCAGCATCCTAGACATCCCAGAAGAGAGGGTAGACAGAAATACAAAACATTATTGATTATGTATAATCAATGCGGTCAAAGGAAAAGAAAGAGCAGTGTTAGTTTTGAAAGGACAAGATTTTCTACTCATGAAATTCAAAGGCTCCTGGACTGACAAGTAACTAACAGAGCTTTTTAGACTTCATCTCTGCTCCTCTGTTATCCCTCTTTGCCTTCCACTTTTCACTCATTTGTTTTTCGATTAGGCGCTCCTGCAAATATGATCATTTATCACACAGCAATGAGAGTAGACAAGTGTTTAAGTATAAAACAAACATATCAAAACCATTGAGGTGGGGTGATTAGCAGGTCTTTGTGACTTCCAACATTGCTGGGATGTTAATATGTGAGACTGAAAAAATCATTTTGTCAAGGATGTGAACTCTGCCTCCGTACACAAATTGTACCCGGGGAGATTTACAGCATTGTTTGAGCCGAGCGAAAAAAAAGAACAAACGTGGATGAAGAAATAAAAGAACAGAAATTATGGAATAATTATCGCAAGCTGTTAATTGTTCCATGGTGAGAAGGGATTTTCTCAGTGTTTTCTACCTCCAAAGACAGGATGAGACCGCTCCGCTATGGATCAGTGAATAAATTTGGACATTCAGAAAAAATGCCTTGACAGTGGCATTGTGCATGTGCTTCACCTTAAATATAAATGTGGAATACATTACAATGAACAACAATGTTGCTCGTTGCCATCTGCAGATGATGCAGATTTAATTAAACATGCGCTATTTTCAGCTGAAAAATACTCAAACTTAAAGTCCTTGAAAATTACCAAATGATTCCAAAAGAATCGGTGAAAAGAATTTTGGGAAAGGCTGAGAATTGACTTTGTGTTTGAACTACTGAGTTTAAATCAATGATATTTGTCTCAGTGCTAGACAAAATAGAAATAGAGGAGAGCGACTGGAAGACAAAGTGTAAATACTTCAATTCACACACTGGTCCCTGGAGGGGGCGAACGCAAGCGACATCAAGGGAGTAACACAAGCGATGACAATTAGTCACAGTGAAATAGTAACAGTTCATATGTGCTCCTTGCTGCTGGCATCTATAAAAGATAAATGGCAACTCTGGTGAGTAAAAAGCTGTAAAAACCAACATCACAAAGCACAAAGGGCCTTTAAGGAGAAAACAGAAGATAAATGTTTAAAGAGAGACCGTGAAAGAGAGCTAGTACAGGAGAGGCAGAAGAAGGAGAGCTGAAAACAGAGAGAAAAATACAAGTGTGAGTGGTTTCATATCAGGCCCTGAGATATACTGGAGAAATAGATTCATCTCAGATCAAACATCAATAGCCACTCGGGTATTTGTGGTTAAATATACATTAAAAAACATTTTGCACTTTCATTCTGTGTGTGCTCTGGAGTTTCTGCCTGGAGGTACGACTTGAAATTCTAGCCTGGGTACTATTATTTCATACTGCTTGGTCATCTGGGTATTAGTATTTCTATTTGATTTAATTGAAACAAAAACAAAAAAAGAAAAGAAAAAAAATCAAATCAGGCAGTGAATCTTTTAAATAGTTCCATTAGCACACTTCTTAGGAAATTGTAATTCTAAGAAGATTGTTCATTTTAAATTTATTTATGTACATTCATTCGTACATTTTTAACTCTCAGCCACAGCATGAAATATTGGAAACAGAATTCAAGTGTGTTATTTGTTCGTCAAACTGCGATTGTAATGACTGTTATGTGCCTGCATTTTGCCTATGTGTGTTTCTGATGTCATTCTCTGCTCGCATGCCACTCAGGTGCAGCTGAAGACGGACCAACGAGCCACACCTGAAAGCCCTTACCAATTATTGGCAGCCACGCCTTAAAACCTGTCTTGATCCTCTGTTCCCTGCCAGACCTTTCCCCTTCTGTGACCGCCCATTTCGTAGCTCCCCAGTGACCCGTCACAAATAACACTTTCAAAAAGTAGCCAATTTTATTAGTTTTGGAAATAAAGCTTTTGTGAATAAAAAAAAAACCCATCACTGGATAACGACACAAAAGAGTTGCAAGTTTATGCACATCAACAAGGCCGTTGTCCGAGGTTTCTGTCCAAACACGCGCAGTTATCCGGCCCAGGCTCAATCGCTGTGCGAATCAAACATTGACTTTGTCCTCTGTGAGCCCCACCGCGTGTCTCCACTTCCCTCACCCATTAAGCTAAACAAAAGCCCAAACCCAACGACAGAGGCCAAACTTAAACCCATTAGTTTTAGGAAGCCAGCTGTCGGATCAGGTCAGAAGTTCTGCTATGCACTGGACCCTGACTGAGAGGAGGCCATCCAAGCATTCCTCCTTCACTGGTCAATTGAGATTTGGAGGCTCGTCAACATGCGTTCGGGCCAGGGGTTGACCTGGAGCACGCAGTCGGTACAAATTACACAAATTAAACAAATCTGGCTAGAAAAGGGAAATGCGTAATGTGTGTGTGTGTGTGTGTGTTTGTGTGCGTGTGGTGGGGAACTTGATTGAGGTTCAGCACATGTGGAAACTTATTTTCTATTCTATTGGTTTTTAATGCCAAAAAGCCTTTCAATAAACTACTTTCTCTGAAAAGCCACGTCTCATGCAGACGATGCTCCAAAAAATGGACACGCAAATGTGGAAGCGAGGCGACGCGTGTGAAGTGCACGTGCGTCGCATTAGGAGTACGAGTGTGCGTGCTCTGATGGACGTATCAATAGTATGGCCTGACACAGGATTGTCATCCTTTTTCTACAGTAAAGTCTCACAACGCCACTCCTCTGCATTAGCCTTCTGATGCTGCGAGAGAAACAAATACGCCATTAGAAGCACTTTTACAAGCAGGCACTCATCTTCCAATTAGCTTAATGTGGCCCTCTTCTCCCTATATTTTCCATTCCTGCCCCACCTCTTCTTGTACACACCCTCCAGTAAAATCTCATTAATCCATCCCTCCGCCACCCCCACCCCCCCAGCGCTATGACATATTAGTCTGTCATTATGCGTCCGAGATTCCTTTAAACAATACAGCTAAACCTCTGTTTGCTAGGTTAATGACTATTAGCCAATAATTACAGCAGAGAGACGATGGAGTGCCCACTTTATCTGGTCGACAGCCTGCCGCTGTTAGTTTATTTTATCAGCCTGCATCCATGTCTCTCTGAATTAACATAGCAATGGCTGCATTTATTCATCTCTCTGCCTACTGCAATGCATCTCTTGATTCATGGTTGTCTCTAACGCTGTGGCGCTGGATGTTGTGTAAGTGGGTGTGCAGAAGGGGGGGGGGGGGTATCCACCTTGCAAATTGCTGACAATGAGGTTGAGCAAATGATGGCTTTGTCATGGGCCAGGGCACCACTGTCAGTTAAAACAAATCAGGCAATTATGCAATTAGCAGGTTATGCGCCGAGCCGGGATGTGCAACACTGTTCGGTTGCGTGCGTGTGCATTAGGGATTAACGGCTTAGCAGGTATATGCTTTCTACTAATCATCACCTGTCAAACTCGATGGCAATGCGCACACCAAAACAACAGTAGCTATAAAAGCATTGTATTGACCTGTGCCTGTCGACAGGAGATCAAATGAGAGGCCTCTGATCCTTAGAGCGCTTGTGTCATATTGCTTCTCTGCTAATTACATTTCATGTTGCCGCACAGATTGGTCCAATGTGTGCTTGATTTAACATTAACATAATAGCAGCTCAAATGATGGTACAGTATCACTTGCAATAAGGGGGATCATTTCTCCCAATGGCAAAGCGAACCATGGGAACCACATTGAACATTGATCCACCAATCAGCTTGCAGCGAATGTGATCTCCAGCCAGCCTCGAGGGAATCCCCATTGATCTCCGGTACTGCTTTCAGATCCAGTTCCTTAAAAAAAAAATGTCTCTATCCCTGTGTTCACCACTTCAAGGGAGGGTTAAGGAGAAGTATCCTTGTGAACTGAGAAGGTCTTGAACTTTGGTGCTTCCTTTTTCAATATTCTGTTTCTCTCCCCACCCCATCTCGGGCTGTATGAATAATGTAGAGGATCTAGTGGCGAGGGGTGCCATGGGGGATGGGTTCACGCAAAGCCCAGTGCCTGGAGCCATAACATCAGAGGCCATGAGCTCCCAAGACACAAGCTGCTCCCCCCCTCGTGACAGGCCAGAGGTCAGCTGTGAACAACCAGCTCGGCTTTTTTTCCCTGTCATGGACCACGGAAAATCAGTAGATACATCCAGATGTGGGTGGAGGACATTTGTAAGAATCATAGAGGTTGCATTTTGCCCTCTGTGATCATGTTAAATACCTCCGCACATCAAAAGGATTTGCTGACGTACGAGAGGAAACCAATACACGGCATATAAATGGTTCCAAAGTTTCTGTTAAAGGATTACAACATCGAGCTTCCGTGCCGGGTCATGTCTGGTTTCAGAGCATATGCAAAAAACATCAAGAGTTCATCCGTTTAAAATGACATACCAGCACACGCAGTTCAATAAACTCATATTTCTGATTAAGTTTGATTCCTGCTTTGTCTTTTCTTTAACAGCCATGTAAAAGGCAATCTCCTCTGTCAGTGTTCCCCACACCCCGCCCGACGGGACAGCCTATCGGACACTCTGATGTGAGTTAAGGTGAAGAAGCCACAGGGCTTATTCAGTCGGGCTGCCTTCACTTCTCGACCTGATCGAACTGTCATGGCTTTTTGGTTAAAATTTCCTGACTGTGTGTTAGTTGTTGCTGAGGGCACACTAATCGATTGGAGAGAGATTTACAGTGCAGTTGGAGACTGCAAGAATAAACAAGGGGGGGGGGGGGTTATTAGAGAGGACTATCTATATCTATACCACAGATGGGTGACTCACAATCTGGCAGATCCCGTGGTCCAGGTGGCCTTTAGTGAACGGTTTTCATTTCTTTTTACTGACTTGTATTCTAGTTTTTGAAAACAAACTGGTCATTTAAAAACAAACCAAAGATCTCATAACCTCTGATTCATCCAACACCCCCTGATTCCACCCTCACAATCCCCCCCCCCCCCCCCCCCCCCCTTTTTTTAAAGCTGTCCCTCTGCATCTTTTTAAAAAAATGGAAAGGACAGTCTTTTGGCCACAAACCAGCAGAGGTGCAGCACATGGAAGCCATTGAAGGCCCCAGTGCACTGCGGCACAAAGTCAGTTGTTCTCTGAGTTCAGAACCTCTAAAGAATGGCCTCGCAGCGCTTACATGCAACATCTAGGTCTGGACCGGTGCATTGATTCTCTTGTCAGTTTTCACAAAGCATACGCAATAACACTGGCTTGCCTCACCCAACTGTGCTGAGGAACCGTAGCCAATGCGAAAACGCAGCGGACCTAGCGCTGAGCTCGAGGGGACGCCTCAGAGAAGAGGGCTGCAGCGGTAGAAGCGGCGAGGGAACGCCTGATGGTTCACATTAATTGAGGATGATTCGCGTGATCTACGGGGTCTGGATGCGGCGGCTAGGTCTGTCGTTGGCCTGGGAGACAGATGTGGGGGCCGCTGTACCCCCTCCAGGGCCAATGGAGAGCAGTGAGGCGGTTGAGAAATGGTCTGTCTGGCCAATGTGTGTGCGTGTGTGTGTTGGTAGAGATGAGGTGAGGGGTAGAGGAGGTGGAGCCGACAACCTGCATTTCTTCCCCTCTTAAATCACGTCTCCTTTGTCTTGATTACTCTTTTGGCAGGAGGTCAGCGCGGAGAAGGTGCATTAACATATGCTTACAATTTTCTCCTTGGCCACGCAGATGCATGTTTTTACTGTGTCTCGATGCATCTGTCATTTCTGTTCTTCTTTTGTGTAATGCCCGCCCCTTATCACTGTATTCCCCAGGCAAGTAATCTGTCACGAAACAGTCTCTGGTATGGCTTAAAATGTTCATTTTTTTTTTTTTTTATCTCAACGCCATCAAAAATAATCCATAGCATCTGCCTTGAAAGGAAATTGCAAATGGATAATGCATGCTAGATGAGCCTTCCAAGTTATTTTGCTTTTGGCCTATAGGTGGGACCAGATAAAGGTGTCTCTAACTTTCAGCCACACTGCATTAGCAGAGCTTTCTAGATTTCTCCGGTGCTTTCTGCTATGGAGAATGCAGGAGTCAAGAAAATAAGCTAATGGACTCTTCACTTAATGCGATCAGAGCCATTATTGACATGCTGCCAGGAAGATGCAGGACCATTAACGCGAGTCTCGTTCTCTGGTATCTTCCCTCCACCCTGCTCCTTCCTCAGAGTCACTGCTGGCCTGACTCGCATCCAGAGCTGCTGGGGGGGTCCGGGTGCCCCCAAAAGGAGTCTGTGACTGTCATGTTAAATACAAATATGTGATGGAGAGTGTTCAGCAAACGGGCAACAATGTGTCGTACAGGTCTCTGGAATTATAAATGAGTTGAAATTGTATATTTATTGTACTATCTGTATAAAATTATAGTTTATATAAGTGTCAGAAATCCCAGGATTATATCAGAAACTTCTCCAGTTTTCATGTAATTTAAAATTAAAAAAAAAAACATGAAATTGAACATTTTAGGATTCAACTCGGTGTCATGTGCACCAGACATAAAATAAAAATTCAAGTATAAAGATACAAATTCTAAAACATCAAATCTATTGGATTGTTTACTTAAACACTTATTAAAGTAATATTTCTCAGAAGAAGAATGTGTGTAAATTAGACATGTCAATATAATAATTTATTATATTGAAATTATTCTAATAATTTAACACAATATATATATATTTTTTAAAGATATGAGCAATGTTCTTGGGTTTGGATTCCAAATAATATCTATCAAAAGAAAAGCGCTGATTAAGTGAAACGGTCCCAAATTTCACACATTACAGTATCCCTATCTTAAAATTCATATGCATGTGTGTGTGTGTGCACGCTTGTGTCTCTGATCATGTGGCTGTAACCAGGAAGTGGAGTTAGGGTCTCTTGGGGCATGGTTCCAGGTCCCTGGGCCTGTGTACTGTCTACTCATAAGTTCCAGAGTGGTGATTACTTACTGCAAAAATAAACACCACTACCATCTGGTGCTGCCTCTTCGTACTGTAACCTTTTCACCAAGAAAAGCTCTAGACCATCAAGACGAGCAGGATTGAGAACAATAACAGAAAAAAATATGAATCTGCAATGTAAATTTGTTTTGTTTTGTCTTCCTGTTTATGCTTACGAGCCTATGCAATGTCCAGACTCAGATAAATGCCATTCATTTTGAAGGCTTAGAATGAAATCAAAGTCCATTTTCAAACATAGTTAAAAACCTCTCCTGCTAGATACGAGAGGACAGACGGGGGAGAACAAAAACGGGTTTTACTGGGACTTGTGGTGAGAAAGGTTGGACGATGGGGGTCATTCAAGACCGCTGAGTTGATCCATCCACAGAACATCTGGCCCTCAACACACTCAGTCCATTTCACTCAACTTCTCTTTTTTTCCACTTTCATTGTTCCTTACGGTCTACTAAACTCGGCATTCCCCCCTTGCGGCCTGCAAATATTCATTCACAGTCCTTCATACTGCATACGCGGAGTAATTTTAACTAACAGGTTTTTGTTTTTGCACGTGATTTTTATTGTTTTCTTTAAAAAATGTAATATTCGTCACCTTCTAGATAACATCTGTATTTTCGACCAATGAGGAACTTGGCTCTTCAAGTGCGTCGTAAGCTGTAATTCACAGCAAGGAAACACAACTCCAGTGGCACAAGACAGGAATATGAGAGGTGTCATTCCCGTCGCAGAGGACTCTGGGAGGGCCATATAACATTTAATCATATTTTCTTTTATTGATGGGAGCAGAAGGGGTGTGTACGGCACGGGTTTCTGAAATCTGGAGTGCGACGTGACAAGAGGACTGTCAACGCGCCGTAACTCTCCATGCAACTTCCTTTTATACACGTCCAGCGGCAAATCCCTGGCAGGCCGGGTGGTCGTGTCAGGAGGCCGGTGGGCCACACAATGTCTGGACTTGGCCTCTGTGACACGGGGGAAGTGGAGCAAACGTCTGTTCTGTTTGTTCAGAGAAGGGATGTGGGGCCACCTGGAGGCTCGGGTCCAGGATCCCGAGACAAAAACATCCCTTGAAGATGTGTGGGTGTGTGTGTGTGCATGTTTGTTTTGTATGAAAATAACATTACTCCAAAAAGAAACTGTCATAATCCATTAGAAGTTACATGTAAATGTAATTGCAAATTGAGTGTTTTTACTAATAACACTGTAGCCTTGCCTCCGGTTGAGCCGTAAGTGTAATACAATCTCCCTGCATTTGGGTTTGGTGCAGTGAACGGTATTGATCCCTGCAGCCTTGTGGTCTGCAGGGTCAGTGAACGCAACGTGCTGGAGCACATCCCGTCCTCGCCCCCCCTCCCTCCCTGTCCTGTGTAGCACTACAAGCTAAACAGCCATCACAGAAACTCAATACAGGCGGAGCAGGTCCTCGTTGTCGGGTGGTAACAGTGCCCTACAACGTCCCCGGAGACACGAGCTAAGTCAATTTAGCGTCAGTGTAGCGTCTCACCTCGCAGACCTGTTTCCAGCCTAATATGTTGCGCTAATATGTCTCTCCATATGAATTACAAGGGTGTGAGAGGAACCCAGATGCAATAAGTATGGATTCGCTAATGTCCGGGTTCTGTCTGAGTCTTGTTGGGATGGAGGATCTGCTAACAATAGTAATTGCATCTAACAGAGTGTCTGGCTGTGGCCTGGAGGTGAGACCGGGCGGGGGGGGGGGGGGGGGGGCTATACAGGCTTCTGGGAAATAAACTTTCCTCTCGGCCAGGGGAGAAAAAGTGAAGGGCTGAGGGTGTTAACATTGAAAGAATAATTAGTGAAGAACAAAAAAGATGGGAAGCGTGTGATGGGTTGTTAATGTTATTTTCCTGACGATTGATCAACCTAGAGGACAAGAGATGTTTGGGTTAGGGGTCTTGCCCCGCCCCCTTGTCGGCTGTTTGTCGCTGTGTTAATGCGCTTGCCCGGTGATTTATATCTACAGCAGCTCTGGGTGAGGGCCATACAGAGGAAGAGTGGGATGGGAGCAGAGCTTCGAAGGAGAAGACGTGAGTGTGTGGTCAAACAGGGGCGCAATTAGGAACCGTATTACCACTAAATTCTATATATTGATCGGAGATAATTCACATGCACCATATCTTCCCCTCGGCCAATGTGCCGAGCTGCTTTAATAATTCATGTTGTGTTATAACTCTTGTGTGTTGCTTCCTACCCCGTAGCCGTCCACACGCTGTTTGTCTGATTGCAGAACCCTTGTTTTTTTTTTGGGGGGGGGGGTTATCCCTCTGTCTCAGTAAACTGGTGGCGAGAACAGTGTGTTATTGGTCATGTCTGGGAGTGCTGGGACACCTCTCCTTCCATTCATTATCCCGTTCGCACTGTTTTCTAAAAGAAACCACTGTGTCAGAATATGATCAAACTTAAATGGGTGAAAGTATTCGAAGTTCGGCTTTGTCTAACGGCGCAGTAAAATCACTGGAGCCTATTGGCCTTGGTGGGTTTGGCAGTAAAGCTAAAATAAATGGAGATCTTCATCTTTTTATACTGGTGAGCTATGACAAAATATGTCACATAACTATAAACAGACTCTCAGACATAAATAAACACACACACACACAGACAAAGGCCATGATTGCCGTTGGCAATCCCTGCAGGCAAATCTGCAGTGTGTGCCAGGGGCTTATTGAGCGAGGAGGACGGTGTACCCTCAGCTCAGCTCTGGGCACTCTACAGCTTTGGTGTTTGTGTATGTATGTGTGTGTACTGTAGGGAGGTGTGAGGGGGTCAGTGAAACAGCACAGGGACTGTGTAATCCTCTGACTTGCCTGTGGAAAAATACAAGGATCCCTCTGACAGTGGCTGAACTACATGCTCAGAGGACACGTTAGTGTGTCTGCAGGTTCATGCAGACCGGACTGACTGCAGGCTATGTGTCGATACAGGCAACACACAACACAACTGGGATGCACTAGCTGCAGCGCTCAGCCCCTCGGTCTCCTCCGTGAGGCGTCTGGCTGTGTGGCCCTCGCTCTTAAAAGGCGAGGTACAGCCATGTATGGTGCAGTCAGCTAAGATGGCGAGGCGAGCTACCATTGCTTTAGGCGCTACTCACACAAACACACAAACAGTTTGGTTTTGCACTTGGAATCCAGGAGGGAAGGCAGAGATCCGGACACTTTGCATCGTTGTATCTTACATATTCTGAAGGGATGTTAGTGAGGAGAGTCGGATCTGTTGATCATTAGACTCTGGCAGGGCGACCTGCCTCCACATGTGAGACAGGTATGGTGTGTGTGTGTGTAAATGTCTTCATCCCTTCAGTATGCAGTCTCTCGAGAGAAAAACGGGGAAAATAAAAGGACATTAAGTCCAGGAGTTAACCACACGTCTAATGCGAGCTCTGTGAAACAACGAGCAACAAAACAATAGTAGACATTTCATCTTCTTATTGTCTAATTGCCCATCTCTGCCCGTGTATGTCCCCTCTTAACCCTCGGCTCGCTAATGGCCCTCACAATGACATTATTAACTGCCCTTGGCAGGGGGTGGGGGGGGCAAATGGGTCGAATTGTCTGAGTGTGTCCCTAGTCAGTGAATGAAAAGGACTGATGGGGGGGGGTCACTGAAGCACACAGTGACTTGAGGAAGAGGAGAAAGGAGAGGAAGACTGAAGGAAGGAGGAACGCTGAGTGGGGCTTGCTAAAGTGAAAAGTCTTGCCATGGTGCAGGGGGGGTTCTGGATTTGTCAACTGGGAGAAGTGACTACATCTACGCTCGCACTGAAGTGCTCTTAAATACTCCCTCTATTCTCCATCTATCTGCCCAGCCTCCCTTCATCCTGCTCTCCTCCCTTGTTCTCCCCAGATCCAGTCCAGGTACAAATGGCTATTTGCTGTACAACTCCCACAGCATGTCCGTCTCCTTGTCCCCCTGACATGGTACGGAAGAAAGGTAGAAGGAAAGAAAGAAAGAGACTAATTCTCTTATACGTTACCCTTTTTTAACTGATCGGTCCACAGTTTCATATCCCGCTCGACCCTAATTGTGTCATGTTGAGACAATTAGAGATGAAGGTTGTCTGCGTAAAAGGAATCAACAGCGCTGCTAACCGTCTCCTGCTGGGGTTAACCCTACGGTTGCCAACACGTTCACAATGCAGATGAAACGCAATGGCAGACGAGCCTTTCATTCTCGCACCTATCACAGACGCCTTTCTGTCAGCTGTGTAAAAAGTGTGTGCGTGCATGCGTTTGTGTGTGTCTGTATGGGGGCTGTATGCATCGTAGACATATTTCCCTCCTTTAATTAGCGCGAGGGAGTCCTGGGGGCAATCGGAGCTGAGGTTAATGATAGCGGGGAGGCCGGAAGAGACGGGGAAGGGGTGTGGCAAGTACTGCGCACCGTGCTGCACCGGCGCTACAGTATAATACGCCCTTCTTATCAGGCTTGTCACCCTGAAGCAGCTTCATCTCCACTGCACTGACATTGATGTTTGGGCCTGTGATATATTGTGTGTGTGTGTGTTTGCACACAAGAGCAGCTGTCTGAGACTTCCTATCACATGGCCTGATGATCCTTCTACCCGTCTTTGCCATGCATTATCTTTTCTTTCACATCTCTTTCGATCAGATGGAGCAAAACTGAGTCGCTGCATTCTTGGCATCTCTTGTTTTTGCCTTTAAGGAAAGTTATATGTCCAGACAAAGACAGAAAACGTGCATGGGGGGGATAAGAGATGCAACAAAGACAGGATTGTTGGAGATTTATGGCGTAACTTTTAGTTACTGGCCTAGATGGATGCTCCCCAAAATGATTTAGCATATTATTTTGCACGCACAAATAAGTTGAAATGTGTTATTTTACAGTAAAACCAAAAGACTTAAATTTAGAAATGTATGACTGTAATTCAAGACTGATGATAATCACCTCACTCTCACGTGAGAAGAACGTAAAAATCTAATGCGATTTTATTCTCAAAAATTCCAGGTCTTTTGCTGCCTAATTGATCTGGAATCTATTTAAGAATGCTATCAAACAAAATGTCTTACACTTCTAAATGACATCACAGATAAACTAATGTCCTCTCTCAGTGCAAGTCTTCCAGCACAATATTCTAGTCCCCTGGTCCCCGGGGAGCGTGGGATGGAAACGGCAGCTCATGTGGCTTTTATGTGACCGGGACGATGGACAGCGAAAGAGGATACTGCATTATTTAAAAGGGTGGCGCCCATTAGAGACATTTATACAGTAGAGTGGCCCGATCATGCAATAGCACAGATACGCCCCGGTCCACAGATGTTAATGCACACTCAACCTCGATGGGGTTCAAACACAGCTCGAGCCATATGAAACCATTTTTTTTTTTCTCCAGGAAGAAATGACATAGATTGCAATTAATTTTCCTCTTTTGCTTGTGCTGCATTATAATTTATGTGTTTTGTATGAGTTGCACTGTGATTCCCCTTTAGTTCCCGTTCACTCTCTCATCGCTGCCAAAGCAGGACATAAGGGTCATATCCATCCATGCAGAAACACCGCTCAAAGATGAAAGATTTTTTTTATCTTCGCACAGTTTGTTCGGCATTTTCATTTTTGTCTGTTACTATTTCATGTCAGAGAAATGGACGCCAATAATTTCTGAAGGCAGCCGCCTTTTCCCCCTTTAAGCCTTTTTTGGGCTTGTTTTCTTAGAGCTCGTCCGTTAATGATGCTCGGGGGCAGGCGCAGCTGTAAGAAGTAGCAGCTATGTTAAGACAACTAAAGATGAGCGGAAAAAGATATAAGATGAGCGAAAGGGAAACAGACGGGTAACGCTGCTCACAAGCATCACTTGTCAATTTACAGCCGCTGCTCCCTGAACCGTACCGTATAAATTTCCAGTGTGACATCCGTTTCTACTGCTTCCAAGCCGACTTGGGCTCAGTCCCACCAGATCTCCTCCCCAGACACATACTTGGAAACTTTAAGTACAGACATTGAGCCAGATGTTATCTGCCTTTACTTTTATTGATTATTTTTTTCCAGGTTTTGAAACGTTAACATTTTTTTCTGTGTTCAAATCACTGCGGGGGGGGATGAGAATGGATGGTGTAATGTCTCAGAGGAGTGCTGCTTGAATGTATTTGATGTGGCCGCTGCCATGCAGACAGAGCACATGTGCGTGAATGCATTCGCTTTTGCACTCGTGCATACAGATGCGCACGCACGGGCGTGTACGACAGTAAATCATGGGATGTGTGTGCGAGTGGGTTGACGATGAAGAGAAGGGCCACAGTGCACCAGGGAGTGTTGTTCATCCAACAGGTAGAGAGACAGAAGAAGGAATGAGGAGAAAGAGGAGCGCTTGGCACTGCTTGTCTTTGAGTGATGGCGGTTCTTTCGAGTTTACCTTTCTTCTCTCTATCCATAGACATGAAAAGGGCAGAAAGGAGTGTGGATGTGGAAAGAAAGAGGTAGCGTTTGCTGTTCTTATATCACTTTTAATTTTAAGAAAGTCGATACCTGCTAACATGCGCGCAGAGAACGGCAAAAACGGAGATGATGAACGGAGTTGTGACTCACGATGGGCACGATCTTTATTTCGTGCCAACGAATGAATCCTTTATTGCGTTCCAATTCTTGACCCCTTTGCTGGCCTCCTTTAAATTTACACCAGTACACCAGTATCAAAATAGCTTTAATCACTCTCAAGTCTCCCAACGCACACGGAACAAGGTGTGGGCCTCGGAGCCGAGGAAGGAATCTGCAAAGAAAACACGCATCCCGGAGGAGTACGAGCCGAGGTGCTCGAGCTAATGCAAGTTTTCGTTGCGAGTACAGCACCTGTTTTGACTTAGAAAGCAGAGGCCAGTAACAAGATTAGCGAAACATGCCCATAAAGGGAGAAGGTGGCTGGTCCTACGCTCTGATAACAACAGACTCGGCCCTGCGTTCGTTTCAAAGAGCTGAAGGAACCGATGTGGTCATAATTCTGAGGAATTCATTCCACTGCTACACAAAGGCAAACATCTGTCACTCCGTCAGAGAACAGTGCCTGAATCTCACTATTTTTAGCCTTGAAATCATCCTGTGTTGAAAAGAGGCCAGATTTTTTTTTCTTTCTGCAGAATAGGGACACGTTAAAAAAAAAAAAAAACCTCTTGAAACATTCATAAATGGAAAGCAGAGTCATAAATGTCACCGCTGGAAAACTTCTGCAACAGTTTGTAAGCTTGGCTTCAAGGATTTTAAAGCTAATAAACGGGTAATGAGATTTCACTTGCTCAAAAGGAAAAAAAAAAAACACATCCGACCCTGTGATTGCATGGGGTCCGCGGTAACGGCGAATGAATTTGAGCGAGTGATTACAAAGCTCTGAGAGATGTTCTGCGAAGCTGGGAAAACCAGTAGCATTCCTTTCCTGGGGGGGGCGTTGGGCGTGCAACTCCGAGCACTAAGGAGACCTGATCTAGGACTGATCCCTGGAATGTTACCACGGTAATGAAATCTGTCGGTTTGACAAAGTGGGAAAACGCTTTGTTCCGTGTCGCCTCGATGGGCCGGGATTTTTCTCGGGGATCAAGAGGGAGACGGCGCACGTCATACCTAAGCAGGCCGCGCCATTTGACGAAGGTGTGATCCGATGCTCAACGCGAGACGCTGCGACTGCCAAAGTCATTGTCAAACTGTCGGGGCCCTTTGGCACATTGTTCAGCGACTTGCTGTGATTATATTGTCAGATCACTTCTGAGCCCTTCTGGCGGCAACAGAATGTGACGGGGAGAAGGGGAGTTTAGCACCTCGTGCTCCCAGCGGCAGCCTCCCGTTAGCGGCGGTTAGTGCTGCAACGCTGGCAAATGGCGCCGAGACACATAACTCAGAGCTGCTGTTCCGGGAGTTCTCCTCCTGTGACCGGCCCGTATAAACACAAATGCGACCGTACACACACAGACACACACACACACACACACACACACACAGCCACGCGACTGTGGTCTCCCGGTAATAGCTTTGTACCTCTTGGGACCATGCGCTGACCGTTCCAGCTCTTATCTTTGTTTATGTAGAGGGTAGATCATCGTGCACGACTATGTGCCCGGTGCCTGTGTGTGCGCGGACTTCTTGCAGCGAGGTTGTTTAAAGTGCACGAGTGAGTAAAAAAAAAAAGTGAGATTGTGTGCGTGCATGCTTGTGCGCGCTTCAGAGGTGATAAGGCAGGGCCTGGCACCGAAGCGTTAGCTGGCACTGGGCCTTAGATCCTAAAGATGAGAGAGTAGTGTGTGTGTGTGTGTGTGTGTGTGTGTGTGTGTGTGTGAGTGTGAGTGTGAACCGGAGGTTGGTGGAGATCAGAGCAGGGTATGCCATAAGTACTTACTGGTGGATGTGCCTCCGCCTGTGAGTGTGTGTGTGTGTTTACGTGTGGTTATCCTGCCTGCATGTGTGTGTGTTCACCGAGGTCAGTCACCTGTAGCAGTCTATTGATCCTCCCTCTTCACCAGGCCGTGTTGTCTTTGCTGATTACTGCCTTTGCCTTCACACACACACACTCTCTCTCTCTCTCTCTCACACACACGCATTGCACGCACCACACGTTTTTCAAGGCAGAGGTGTAGGAGGCTATAACTAAACTCTGCATCATCTACAACGATCCCGAACTGGAGAAGTCTTAAGACGGTGCTTGCAGGCTGAGCAGCCAGCGCTGGGAACTGATGTATTAAACCACCATTTCTGGTGACCTTACATCATATCCTGTCTACGCCTGGAGCACTCCAGCCCACAGAGAGCAGTGTGCCAGTGACAGCAGGGCACACTTGGTGGTCCCAACCCTCAGCTACTTACCCATTTAATAAGACAGTCTTTAAGCGGATAGAGCTTGAGCGTATGCTGGTAGAGATTTTCTGTTTTTTTTTTCTCCCCTCGCTTTTACAAGAGCCCTTTTGTAGGAGGCCCAGGGGCTGGCATTCACGAAGGCAGCATGTGCGTATCTGTTAGGTATCCATTTATTATCCATTTATTACCACTATTAGTCACATTTTCTTTCCCTCTCACTCTCCTTCACCTTAGTAGAATTCGAATAAACAATCAGGGTAGCACCATGCTGAGTTGCCCTCTAATGGGCTCCTAATTAGCCACTCCAAACACAGAGAGCGGCTGCTTCACGCCTCGTTTTCTGCATTCGTCTGTGCAAAACTGGATGAATTGATTCCATTTGCTTACCACTTAATGCACTGATTGTTTATCGGCATGCAAGGTGATAAAAACAAACCAAAAAATGTCTTTAGGCTCGCATCGCAATGCTAAAGCCAACCACGATTAAAAACAGGTCGGCAGATTTGGACCGACTTTGACGTTTCTTCAGTCCTTCACGGAGGAGACTCTCTGCTTCCCCGCTTCATCACCCCCCTCCCTCGCTCCTCGACTGAAGCCAGACCAATTGATGGAGAAGAGGAGGGAGGCAGAGGTTGCGTGGAACGGCGGGGGCAGTCACCCCCATCACCTTCTCCTCACACCTGCATGAGAGGTCATCCTGCTTAATAAAGGCACACGAGCACAGCACGTCGGAAAGGAGGGATAACGAGGAGAGTGGTAGAAATGCAAGAGAATGGCGTTTACAACAAACTCGTGGGATGTTAAAATTCAAAGATTCAAAACTGGTGTTTCACTGACCGACTTTGGTGAACTTCTTCCGGTGTGCCAGTGTAGAATTGGTCCCTAATTGTTCACAACCAACACTACTCAAAGTGCAAGTGCAGCAGAAGAGGCGTCCGTTAAGCCGGTGACGCCACAGTAACGTGTATAAAAAAGAGAAAGGAAGTCAAACACAGCTGGAACCACCGGTTTAAAAAGACGAGACGGTGATGGTCACGGCGCAAAACACAACCAAAGCAGTCACCAGTGTGTGGTTCATTAGCGTGTGTGTGTGTGTGTGTGTGTGTGTGTGTGTGTGAGGTCCTCCAGTCTGCCGAGCTCATTTCCTCCACTGGCTGCCTCCCTGCTACTTTATGAGCGAGAGCTTCTACAGCTCTCACCTCAGGATACACTTCAGTGTCTAAATGTTTCCATTTGTGGGGGGGAAGTGACACACATTCGCTCACACTGCAGGGCGCACATATATCCAGAACTAACCGTACCGCATGCAAGCAGCGGTGAGTCATGAAAGTGATTGGATAAAAATCTCATACCGAGCAAGAGTGTGTGTGTGTTCGTGTAGAATTTAACTCTAGGAAGCTGATGTGAGTGTGAGGGGTGTTTTGTACTCTGAGCATCAGTCAAAAAGAGTTATTTTCATTCCGTATACCCCGTTGAGACTTTATCGTTGTTTGTTTTTGTGTGGATCAGCCATTTATCTGTAGAAATGTAAGTGGACTCAACTGCTTGGCTCACAGCGCCACATGTTGTTGTGGAGGGTAACGTACTCGAGAAGTTGTGCATTTGAAGCACCAGAGAAGACTGCACATTTCGTATTGGTGCAGCAAAATGCTGCGGCGAGGTCGCTGCTTGCTAACGATCTGTCTCCATTTGTGGAACGTATTTTGTGTGTTAAGTTGAGGCAGGAAATTAACTTCATTTTGTGACCCCCAGAGAGTGACTCCAGTCTCAAATCGCCACTTACGCCACTCCAGTGATTTCCGCCATGGTCCCAAATAATTCACTGTGACAATCAATGCACGACTTGAATCTCCCCCCGTGCCAATCGATACCGTCGGGTGCTGCTACACAAACCGGAGCTGTGGAAGATCAACACCTCCCCTCACTGTCATTAGTGTCGCTGACCTTGAAGTAAAATTCAATTTCCCTTTTCAGCAACAAATCCCCCCCCCCCCGAAAAGTCGCTTCAGTATTCAGAGGCCATTTCCTTCTTCCATTGCAGACGAGACAGGATATTATAACTTATGAAAAAGAATATATGGAGCGAGGGATGTCGAGAGAAATGGCCTCCCCCTTTTGAGGAGGCCATTATAATATGTCCCTCTTTGAAAAGTAAAGACCGGCAGAGGTAAATAACAATTCCCGATAAGCAGGCTGGCAGATTTCCAATTTCAATTAGGGCTTCCGGCTGACTGAGAGTTTCTCATGGGGGGGGGGGGGGGGGCTTCAGCTTCACCAGGGCAGCAGAAAGGACCTGTTGAAGGAATTCTCCTGGGCCATGGGCACTGGGTAGAAAGAGAAAGGCAAAGGCGCATTGAAAGAACCAGAGATCCCATTACACTGATCAGTGTTGTGCCTATCACGTAAAGCAGGAGAGGGGGGGGCAGGGTTTCCAGAGGGGATCGGGAGGAAGAGGGCACCCCATTACTACAGGCAGAATATTCCCTTTTATACTGATTAAGACGTGCCAGAGGAATTTAGAAAGGAGAGGAAAAGCACTGGTGGCTCATTTCCTTCGCTTAAATCCTGAGACACCACAAGGTGGATGGAGAGGGATGCTTCTCGTCGGCGTGGCGGAGGCCACGGCAAGAGAACCGGCGTCTCGGGATTCAAGCTGCGGGATTGGATGAGATCCTTTGAAGTCGGCCTCATCTTTGGGAATTGAGAAGGGAGTGGCAACGAAGGTGATGCTCGTGTACCGTGTGTACCGTAGCCTAGAGGAGTGTAAGCTTGATCAAACCCCTATGAGGTTCCCATGTGGGGGGGTTCTAGACCTCAGCATGTATGTTAATCATATCATTTTCACTTCCCATGTTTGCCCTACACAGCATGTTAACGCTCCAATTAAATGTTACTGATGAAAGCCATGCACCTACAGTGCACACACATGTATGTATGTGGCTCTCACACGGGCATGACATTTTCATGATCTTTAAATTTGTCCAGATGCAGGGCCACATTTTGAAATATACGGATGCATTAAAGTAATTTCCAAATGCGGTGTAATTATTCAGGCGTGTGCTGAGAAGAAATCGTCGTGTGTGCTGGTACTTTATCGTGTTCTTTGAGGCAGCACCCATGATCCTACACTTCACTATGACCTGCAACTGCGTGTAATAACATGATGAAAATATAGAATGCATTCTTTATTATATACCGAAGACAAAGAGATGGCATAAAGATGGGGCGGATGGCTTTAAAAATGGAAAAGGGTCTCGCGTCAAACACCGACGTACGGCCATGCACCGGACGTGAAGGCGCATGCTTCTGTCTCGTCTCTGCAGTCCTGATATTACCTGAGCATCTCGAAAGCCACCTGACAAAAATGATCGGCAACACTCAGTCAGCCAAACTTCACCGCAGGCCGTTGTGTAGTCATAGAAACAAGAAAGCCATGTAGCTCAACACATGAAGATTTAGAGCAATGAAGAGATTACCTCTAAAAAAAACGATTATTTTCTCTCTCTAGTAGTTATTTTCTTAAAGTCCACTGGGATGTGTGAAGGTGTTATAAGTACATAACACCCCCCCCCCCCCCCCCCCCCTCCTAACATTAATTTTCTTCGTAGCTGTAGAACTTGCAGCAGCTTGTGAGGCCTTGTACCATTGATGGCAAAAAAATCAGACGACCTTCCAAACCCAATATAAGGGGAATTATTTCCCAAATTCCGGCATCCAATGTAACCTGCTCGTAACCTTGGTTCTCCAGCTTGAATTCATTTGAGGCTCGGGTTCAGGATTCAAAAGGTCTGAGGATTTGGCATGGCCACGACTTGTGTAAGTAGCTGGCCGCAAGCCTTGGGAGCTGTGAGAAGTGACAGAGAGGAGGCATGCGCTTCCTTCAAACATTACATGATTTTGCAATTCAGTTTTTTGCAGTATTTATATGTACGCTGGGTTTACGGTTTCTTTTCATGAAGCTCCGGCTACGCTATGAAATGGTTAGTCGCTGATACGACTTCCGTCCGACTGATCCTTTAATCTGAAATCACATCTTTTTATCTCTTACTTACAGGTGAGCGGCTGAGAATGAGAAGGAAGAAGACACTCCTAAGAGCAGGATGAGTGTGTGTGTGTGTGTTATGAAGGGGGGGGAGAATCACCTTGATTCAGTACACCGGTGCTCTTTGAAGTGTTTGGAGTCCAGAGTGGCCAGCAGAGCCAACCATAAGCCTTTCAGCAAAAATCGAGCCTGACCTCCCCACGAAATCATAACCATATGAACGTATAAATTTCCACCTTAGAAGCATGCGTTCTCCCTCGTCCATCTCCCAGGGTGAGGCATTAAGTTGTGATAACAGAAAACAGGTTCTGAAAGGAGGGGAGGCACTGGGAGGTGATGGAGGGTGGAGAGGGAGGACGGAAGGGGTTACAAGTGTGCCGTATGGATGAGACTGGGGAAGGGGATTGCGCTCAAAAACTTTTGCTGCACGTAGTCCAACTATACCTAAAATGGAAGTTTCTCAGTCAAGGATCAAGAGCTATGGTGCCCTTCACAGCTGACAGAGTGAGAGACAGAAAGCGAAGGCTGGGGAGACTGGTGGGAAGGAGCAGGGAAGGGGAAGAAGAAAGAAAGTTTGAAATGTGACTTAAAATCAATAAATAGCTCTCCAAACCAGCGCAGGGAGTTCAAGAAGCGCCGAGGCTTCAGAGCCCACCTGCAAATGGAAATGGTTTCCTGTCTCACACAAACGCTGTTGCACCCTAATTTATGTAATTACATCTCGAATTCCAAACGTGCAAATACACATGTACGGCATTACAGTTGCAGGTTGGGCTTTTTTTTTTTAAAGTGAGACCACCGTCCTGCTGCAACTCAAGAACTTCCTCAAACGCTCATTAGAGAAACTCCATTTACCAACGAGGAGACAAATGTAAGGGGAACATTTTGCAGCATTAATAATGCTCGTCCATCCTGGGGCCGTTGGAACAAAACCTATTTTGGAAGGCCGTCGCGTCAGACAAGTATGGTTTTGTGGCCGAGTGTGTGTGTGTGTGTGTGTACGCCTGATAGATTGAATAATCATTCCTGCGAGTGTGTGTGCAATTAGGGTTAAGACTGTTTGTGTGTATGCAGTGTATGTGTGTGTGTGTGCATGTGTGTCAGTGGTGGGGGTTGTTAGTGGTTCCATCTGGGTCTCCTGGAAGCTGTGTGGAGTCAGGAAAACCACATCTCATAAAAGTGGAGGCAGCCCAATGTTCTACAAGGACAGAACATTACTGAGAATACCGCTCAGGAAAACCCTGGGCTTCGGCCCACATGTTGGCTGCAGAAGCCCCGTCTATCGCTCGCTCTTTTTCTCTTTCCACTCATTCTCTCTCTCTCCCTACTTATTTTTCACTTGGTAAGGGATAAGAAAATGGACGACGAACTAGACAGGGTGGGGAGTGGGGTGGGGGGGGTGAGGCCAGCACTGATAGCAATTCCATCTGTCTGCATCAAACTGAGAGGTGAGCAGTGACAAGCTGTGGGGATGGCGTGGAGTCGGAGGGGCATCTGGTGCACATTGGCTGTGGGTCTGTCTGGAAGCATGGGAGAGGAGAGAGGGAAGAGAAAAGGCACGGAGGGGAAGGATGCCGGGCTTAGGAATGGATAAGGTAGAAGTCCTGCCAAAGTGAAGGGCAGGGAATTCTGGCAAGGAATAAACACGTCTATGTTGTTCATGTAATGCCTGGGCTTGAACTTGAAATCAAGGGAATAAGAGGGATAGCGGAGCAAGGGGTTGAACAGTTTATTAATTTTTTTTTTGATTGTTTTTTTTTGGGATATTATAAACTCGATCAAACCTGGCATCCCAGACCTGCGCAACCCGTCGGAAGTCCCCCGATGCTGTGAAGAAGAAGATTTCCTTCATCAAGCATTTACGGAAATACTATAGGCGCAGACTCCAGGGTGCACAAAGTGTGTTAAAGCTGAAAGAGAGCTGCGAGTGGGCTCAAGGTCAGGCAAACAGATTGTGTCTTCATAGACGGAAGAGATGGAGAGAAAAATGCTCGTTCATTTTAATGGTTATTGATGTCACGTATAATTTGTCTTCTTGACAAATCAACGTTCCGACCGCTAGATAAGCCACTGAGCTTTGAATAATATTGATTCATTTCTTCAGTTTAAGGAGCCATTACAAAAGTAAATTGAAGCGTGTACGCATTTTTAGTCACACCTCCACGGTGTGGTGTATTCCCTTTGAGCTGCCGAGGAGGGGAAAGTTGATCATTAGTTTGACGTGAATTAAATGAAATACAGCAAACAAACAAAAAAGGTCTACCAGCATATATATATATATATATTTGTTACGTTTACTCCTCTAAGGAGCGTGTGAGTTTTATTCCTTATTGAGTTGCACTAGTGATAATGGTAATTCCTCATGAACGCAAATAAGGAAATGTCAACCGATGTCTGTGGTTATTCTTGTGCAGCGGTCTTCGCTCCTGCTACACGAGCAAAGAGGGAGCTGCCGCACATTGTCTGAGCCGTCCAAAACATCCTCATGCAGGAGAGGATGAGCATGAAAAAGTAGGGCGCCGGATTGTTAAAGGCGAGACGCAGATCAGCGGGCGTCCCAAGAAGGAATAGAAAGTCACGAAGGTTGTTTTTTTATTTATTTTTTTTGGTACGCTCACTAGTGTCCTTTTAAAGTAATGCACACACAAAGAGGGAGTGGGCAAGTAAAGACAGAAGACTGATCCCGGGCTGATCGCCACACGTTCGGACAAATGGAAGTGTGTGTGTGTGTGTGTTCCTTCCTCCTGAACTTGACTGCTTTGAACAGTCAGGCGTTAGGGAAGTCGCTGGGATCCTCTGTCAGTTCAGTTTCCTGAGTTCCCTGGTGCATCGCTGACACCCATACACACTGACATACACACACGCAAATACACACTAATGCTGCACCACACGGCCAGATTTTTTGTTGTTGTTGTTGCAAGTTAACACACATTTGGCCTAAATGGTTTTATTCAGATCCTAAATCGGTGTGAATTTGCCACAATGAAGCTAATTATCAGCCAATAACGTCATTACCAAAAAAGTACGACTTATTACCCATCATCTGCAGTTCACGCCTCTTTTTACTGCGGCCTAGCGGGGAACACACCCCTGGCACAAAGCGTTGCCCAGAGGCTAGGAGAAGATGATTGAATTTCATAGCTACTTACAGGCTAATAGGGCCGTACAATGACTGCTAACCGTCCTTTAAGTGACTGGCTGTTTCTCTGCGGCCGCGGCCCCTTTGAAAACCCATCTGAGGAGATCTGGAGGATTTAGCCAGTAGCGTGACACGAGACTGAGCAGTTGAGCAACGGCGCTTCTCACCAGCTGACTATTGGAACCAGCTGATACAGATACAGAGGCTACAGTTATGGGAACCATGAAGCTCCAGCGGGGACACAGAACCAGCCTTTCTCACACTGAAGATTTAAATCAGTTTTTTTCATGGAAAATATTAGGGGTAAAAGGGGGAGGGGGTTTTCAACCTGATAATTTTGGCTGATTTTTCAGCAAATATTTGAAAACACCCTCTTCAACTTTGATTCATCTGTGCACTGAAAAATTGCATTTTACTATTCAAATTGAATGAACATTTGATCATATTCTGTAAAGATTCCTTGATGATGAAAAAAATAAAAAAATAAAATTTGGATGAAAAAGTTCAGAAATATTTAGTTGCTGAATTAAGAGCGTTTATAATAGCTGGATATTTTATCATATCGTTGAATTTAATTGCCTTGATTTTTATGACGTTGCATGTTTTGAATTGAATTGAATCGTTTATTTCAAATACATAAATAAAAATGTTTATTTCTAACATACACAACTTTGTCACGAAAATATGTACGAAAAATATTGTTCATATTTGATTGAGTAAACCATCATGACATTATTTTGTGTATGAGTCTGTGTGTGTGTGTGTGTGTGTGTGTGTGTGTGACTTAAAGAGAAAGGGACTAGATCTCTGCACGTTTTACTCACAGAAGCTATTTCCACATACAAACCACGCTCTCCTCACCATGCTGTTCCACTTACACTCTTGGAACACTAAACCATATACACATACAGATAAGCACATGTGCACACATCAAATGTACACACAAATGCACAGAGAGCGCTAACCACATCCACATGTTCACTTGCTCTTAGCTAATTCATTCAGGAACACTTTGGTTTGGGTTTCAACACCACAACCTCTGTACCTTTGATTGAGAAATGTGTCTGACTGCAATTATATGGGAGGGAAGAACGGATGGAGAGAGGAAATACACTACAGTGGTATTATAGTTTGCTTGCGTGACATTTTCTCCATTTTCTTTTTCTGAATCCTTGTCTTTTTCCAGCAGAGGGGTTGACGGGTCAGAGAAGCGGGGCAGACTGAAGTAGAAGAAAGAAAGATGGATGTGCAATGGGATTGAAGTGGCATAGATTGCCACTATTTTCCTTTCAATCAATACCTCTCAAAATGGTTGCAATGCCGGAGAAAGACTAGATACAAATAGACTGAAAGCAACAGCAGTGATTGCAGGGGGTGCATCTGTGTGTAAACGGAAAGGAGGTAAAACGGATACCCGGTCTTGACATGTAGCCTAAATCCATACGATGCACTGCGATGCTGACGGTCACTGACCTGCAGTATGTATCCCCTGACATAGTCTCGGAGAGTCCAGCCCAGGCCGTGCAGGATGTGCAGCACCTCCTCCTGTTTCAGCACGGAGAACAGGCGGTCGAGGAGGATCTTCAGCCTGACGGGGACGGCCTGGGTGCCGTACAGCATCAGGCTGCTGATGTCAAACACCACATTGCACTGAACGATCTCCACCTGGGTCGGGTGGTACAGGTGCTGGGTGCTGAGCTTGTCCAGAGCTGTAAGACAAAGAGGGGCGGGGGGGGGAGGAGAGTGAATCAAATGCACAACCAGACACACACATACGCACGCACGCACATGCACACAGGCACAGTTAATGACTATCAGGTTCATCGCCCATCTTCAGAGGCGACTGCACCGTCAGCACTATTTGATAATAGCATACCAATCAGATAAAGCAATGACATTAATGTAATTATGTGCCATTCATTCTATTTAATCTAGTCTTGCGCTCCTGCACATTTACGATGGCTTTGCATCTCCATTTTTATTTGCTTCTTATGTCTCCATCTCCACCTAAACCTGTAGTAGATCCACCTTTTTTTTTTTTGCCTCAGTTCTTATTTCTTTTTCAGAGGGAGGGGGCCTCATTTGGTGTGTGCTCGATGAATTGTGTGCAATTAAGTGGAGATTTAGTTTCAAAGGCAAGGGCTTGGATGGTTTTACATTTGCTGATATTAATCTGCTGGAGCAAATATAATAATGAATTGGTCATGCTTTTCATGATAATTAAAACAAATAAGTTGAGAAATTAAACATTAATTACTGCATTATTAATGCACAATTATGTCACTTATCCTTGATGCTATTCGATAACGTTTGTTCATCTGCCTTATGTTTGATTGATATTCACAAGTTGCAGAAGATTTACCCCAAAAACCTCATCATAACAGATGAAAACACTTTTTTCTCAGCAAGTGGTATCCGTCATCTTTTTTTGGGGATGCATTCAGCCACAACAAACTTCAACAACAAGAGGGAGGAGCCTGCGTGCCGTCAATCGGCCGCATGTGAGGTGAAAACTTCTGAATCTGCTCGGCCGATTTGTTACCCCCCCCTTATCGCGACCTGTGTCTGCGCAACACCTGGCCGACTCTCTCTTTCTTCCACCCTCACCTCTTGCCCGTCTCTCCCCTTCCCTCTCCCTCCCCTCGTTCCCTGCCTGTCTGGGTGACACCTGGTTGGGTCTCTCTCTGATCCTGGGATGGCTTTTTTCCTGCTGACGAGGGTTTTGCCTGACAACACAGATCAGCCAGACACGAACATAATAAAAAATGAAGAACTACTTGTCAGAGTCCCTGCCAATGCCGACATGAAATGAAAAGCGTGTGTGTGTGGGGGGGGGGGGGGTAGAAGAGATGGGCTGACAGTTCAGAGGGAGAGATTAAAAAAATAGTCAGTGGGGTCCTGCGCTGAAGGGCCCATGACCTGTTCTTGCGCGAGCTCAAGCCAAACAGGTGTTTTCTTTATTCCCCCTCCTCCTTTTCTTTGTACTTTTTTGCCTTCTCTCCCTTCTTCATATGCCTGCATGGAAAAACTCATAACGTGTGGTCTCTCGCTTCTCTGTCTTGGTTTTATTTGATCTGAGGTGCAAAAACAAAATTCTCAAAGTTAAAAAAAAAAACCAGACGCAAACAAAAACATTGAAGTAAATTTGTAAAAATATATATTTTTTTAAAAGTACAAACGAAACTGCTGCATTCGCCACCACAATGCAAAAACATTCAAAGTGTGAGCTGTGAAAGCATCATCCATGATCTCCAATCAATAAATGGACTCACCGTGCGCTACCCAGCCATGTTTGCACTGGTCACACGTCCGTAGGTGAATCTTCCCCGGCTGGAAACACTCGCACGTGCAGTTCACCAGTGTACAACGAATGGCCTGCAGAGACACAGCATAGAAACAGAGGCAAATCAAATCCATGTCAATCACAGCTCGAGCACAAAGGAAGGAGCCAAAAAGCACACAGGTAGGGGACGACCAATCAATTTACAGTTTAACTCGAGGAAACTAGAAGTCGCAGTGTTTCCGGTTGAGCATGTTAGCAGTCGCAGCCATGAGGATTAACCCTTCGACACCTAATTTCCCGACTCTTTTCTCATTACGGAGTGTGACTCTGCCTCTATAGTGTGATTTATGTGTCCGTGTAAACTGACAAAAGACTTCCTTTCTTGAAAACACACACACAAAAAAAGTAACTTGTTATGACGGAGGGCCTATTACTCAACGCCGGAGCTGCACTCAGTCTGACCCCGGAAAGCTTTTAGCAGCGAAAGGTTAAGTGTCCAGACTTTGACAAGGTCAGCTTGGTACAGCGCAACGCCTCGCCGCAAGCCCTCGCTAACGGCTGTTTAAAAACTCCGCTACTTTCTCCAGGAGGCAATTTGATCTTCTCTGATGTTTCATACGCTTCAAACAATAAAGACATTTTTTTTTTTTCACAGCGCGGAGAGATTGCATGACACAGACCAAGAAATCTGCGCAAACGAATGCAGCTTTATCTTTCAAATGAGCGCAACAGCTGGGAGCTGTAAATTTCCCTTTGACATGGAGAGAATAGAAGACAAAAAGAAAGGAACATGGATCTTGATAAGCATTGGCAGGTCTTTGTTTATCAGATGTTTTTTTTTTTACATTATCAAGATGAATAGGCGAGTAAAGATAGCAACACGTCTGCAACCGAAACTGCCAAATGCGACTTCGCAGCCCTACGGAGGATGGTGGAAAGAATCTCGCTCGTCTGGGAGGTTAACGACTAACGTGAGACGGTCAATGCGTGAGGAGGGTCATAGTTTGGAGTCCAAGCAAGCTGCATTTCACAATGCTAAGGTCAGCACATCCAGATAAGAGAGAATCAATGTTTTTGTCACACAACTGAGATCAATAGGCTGTCACAGTATTTCTGCTCCTACGTGCACACGCCAGCCGACCCGTATTTACACACAGTGTGGTATTTCACCGAAGCCGTGCGGATTAGACCAATATCCCGTAATTCTGCATGTAAAACTCACCTTGCTCATAATCTACTTAGAGACCGTAAAATCAGGATCCCCTCCCCGCTCGCCCTCAAGTTGTTGTTAACCAGATTAGCAACCAGAGGTGTCGAATGTGAACATGGGCTAATCCAAGATTAAATACGAAATTACGCCACTTCTAACCGCGTCGCTCCGCTGTTTGACACAGAATGAGACGGAACACGGAGATTATTTCGCTTGACGCCATTTCTAAGCCCTCGCAGGTGTCGGCACGGCAGTCTTCGCCGTGTGCGAGGATTATACGTGTCATTTGGAGTGCTGAGCTTACGTTCTGATTCAGAGAAAAGGGTAATGAGTGAGTTCAGCTTTCCCCTCGTGGACCCTTAGACGGCAGACGTGGCTGTTCACGAGGGTCCCCGTGGCCATGGCAGGGGTCAAAGCGGTGACCTCTCAGATACAGGATAGCCTCAGTAGGTTTTCTACTAGTACTAAAAATAGTCCTCAGTTGCTGCCCTGCTTGTGTGGCGCTGTGGGCACATTGTCACCCGCCGGGTATTTCTTATTTTTGAGTTAATATCATGTCAGGTGTTTTGCCACAGGAATTCTCCTGCCGAAAGACGGTGCAAACTCCAATTTGGAGCATCCAAATTTAGCACTGCGATGTCACGCGACATAACTCCTTCCTAATTATCGCGCCGTGTGCGGCAGCGCTAACAGCGGCAGATGGAAATAAACAATTGCAAATAAAAAATGCACTTCTTCTTTTTTAGCCGAGGTCTGACAGCTGACAAAATCGTTAAGGGGCGTCTAATACAGCAATTAGAGCGTGCCACTGTCTGCGAGGCTGCCGCTGTGACAAGGCGCCCTCTAATCACTGACTTATTGCACTGGCGAGCAGCACCTCTCATATCTCGCCCATTAAGCAGACAGCAGCATTAAGAAGTATTAAAGCAGCACGGCTTCCTCATCTGAGGAGGCGCTGACGGGAGAAAAAGGGGGGGGGGGGGGGGGGAGGAGGGGACGTAATGTGTCTGTTATTCTTTGGGATTCATTTGTGCATTGCTTGCTCCACATTCAGTTCGGAATGCGCGGGAGGAAAATAGCACGGGCGATGTTTGGGATGTGACGGCATCAAAAGTCATCATACGCAACGAGATGAAAGATTGCAGCGCGATTGCAGAGTTTCTTTTCTTTTTTTAAAGACAGACAACAGATGAGACGTGTCATAGACGGTCATCAAAGGCAACTTCATGACGGATGTGGGGTTCGCCCGCCTGTGCCGTCTGTCGAGGGAAGCGGAAATGTGAAGTTATAAAGACTCGGTTTCAGGATTCTCACATCAAGCCTGAGCGGCCAGCACGGATGTGGGTTGGATTTGGCCCTGGTTCAACGTGCGCCTGGCCTGGGCTGGGTCAGGGACGAGCTTGGGCCTGGATCCCAACGCTACTCTCGCACATATTTGTCACAGCAGGCCGGGGGGGCGGGGGGGGCTGCGTTATCTGAGGCGCAGCCAGATACACAACATTAGTCATTGTGCTAGCGTCTCGCCAGGGTTTCCTCTTTGGCTCGCAAATAAAGAGGACAGCGATGAGGGAAAGGACAGAGGAGTGTGTGTGTGTGTGTGTGCGAGTGTGTATGATAGTTCAATAAATCAGTACATGAACTTCTACAACGTTAAAGCAAGTTAAGAAGATCCCACAATGCTGTAGCAATTAGACCCAGACAACAATCGTCTCTCTCTCTCACAGCTGCCGTGTTGCCGCTTGCGGTCAACGGCTGAGCCGAGCTGCGTTCAGGAAGCGTCATTTTCAGCCCTGATCTGGCTCAAGAGTGCGTCTCTCACTGCTGGGTTTTGTTTAGCTGGAGGCTTGATGCTTCATGGATGTTTTGCTTGGCTTGCAGCCCCTGTCCCAGCCCAATTGTGTAAACACTGACAGTCAGCAATGGCCAGCGTCAGGCCGGGGGAGGACTCTCAATTAAAAGACTGTTAGCGGGACAGATGGACCGAAGGAATTGGAGGACAGAGGAGCTGAACAAGATGGCTTCAGTCTGGGGAAAGTCACGCTACGTGGCCCGGGATCGATGCTGAGCCCGGCGATCGTATCCGATGCGAAGCCAAGCAGCATATGCAGCGATCAGCGAGGACTGTGCCTTTGCCACTGCTAGTCTGAAGGTGATCCTAAACTCATTTCTTGCACAATGCGTTGCCACCTTGTTGTTTGTGCCGAGGTTGATGTTGCAACCACATGCCATCGAAAACGCTGGTGAAAAAACATCAACACCCCCACCCTAGTGCCGTTCGAGCCTCGCAGTATCCGCCCTCGACAACACAAAATGGAAAGCCATGCAGCACACAGCTGCTGGATGCTGGGCGGGTATTGTTCTTCCGACTTTAATTGAAACCTTTAACATGTTTAACACGAAGCCGCAGACCACATTTCTTGTTTAGTAGGTTTAGCAAAGCCGGGATTTAAATGAAAACCCCGTGTGTACGTGTGCATGTGTGTGTGTGTGCGTGTGTGTCTTCGAAGCAGCAGCTTTACATTTAAATTTGTCTCTGCTTCGGGTCACTGTAAAACACTGGGGGCATCTTGTCCTCTCTTCTATCCACAAGATATTATCTCATCCATGAGTTAGCTGCCGAAATGCTGTCAATTTCCTGCCAGAAATGTGCAGCCAACGTGTGGAGGAGAAGAGGCACAGCAGCTTTTTGCATGTCATAAAACAGGCTTTGTCTGACATAGCAGGACTTCACAGTGTCCATATTAGAAACAGGTGACAAATAAAACATGCCGACTAAAAAAAAAAAAGTCTTTGTAGTCGGGCTCAGCACGCCACGAAATGCAGGGGAGCAAAATACCTCATGCCAAGCCTAATTTTTGCTTGTTTGATTTTTTTTTTTGACGTTGGATGTGACTTGAAACATGTTTCAAAGTGGTACAAAATAAACAGCGATGAATCGCTTTCGCTCTGACTTCAGTGAAAAATCTTTACGCTGCGCGTGGGAAACCGATCGTCTTCCTCGTGAAATCCCTTCGGCATACGGCCCATCCTCCATGTCAGTTCTGGTTTTGCGGGGGCCCCCACCCCCCCCAGCGGTCCCTGTCCTTTGTGCAGCTGTGCGTCTGGGCTTTGACATGAGGCAGAGCGACCAGAGCTAAGCTAATGGGAACCAAATGGGGCGTGATTCCCTGGTGGATTACAGAAGGAGAAGAGAAGCATGTGTTTTCATGTATTCATATGGAGACCTGGGACACCTCTCTTTTCTTCCTTTCTTTCTTCCCCTCTCCTCTCCGGGCGGCTCTATCTGCTGTTTGCACGCACCCCTTATATAATGTCGTTTGTGATGCGACCGATTAAAGATTGAATTGAAATTAATTGAGCAAGCGAGTTATCAAAAACCGAGGCTCAGTGAAACAAAAACTGGGGACAAAGCTGATGAATGTTTTCCGTAATTTTCCATTTCTCCCGTGACATAAGTTTGCCTGCATGTAAAGCGACGTTAGATCCTGCCCGTCGAAAGAATGCAGAAAGTTGAAAAGGCCAGTTTTAATGTAATCAGATTACTATTGGGAGAGAGAGTCGCAGCTTTTTACAGTTTTGTAACTCATTGTTTGTGCATTGCTGTCGACCAGCAATGGCTTTAGAAGCAGGAACATAAATCTGGAGCTCTTAGGCTTAATCCAAACGACTGAGTTGTGAGTGATGTCATCTGTCAGCCTCCGCATTCCAGATGACACTGAGCTCAAACTTTGTCCTGGGGTCCAGCCGGGACTTTTCACGTTTCTCAGTCATCAGACATGACTCACGCTCTGCGCGCCTTCCCAAAACACAGACGCAACACCTGCGTTATTAATCCAGAATAAAACAAGTACACCGGTTCATCTTAGTTTATGCCTGCGCAGCTTCCGCCATGTGCTTTGACTCAGACACAGAAGTCCTTTCTATCCATGATGAAGAAATTTCAAATCAGATAAACCACAAAACTTTAAGTCCTCCAGTGCAATCCTGCTTTTTTTTTTCCCCTGCATTGGACGGCAACATGATACAGCTGGCTTCGGTTGCGAAAGTAAGACGGAGAATAATATCACAGTAGCATAAACACAATTCTTTGATCTTCCGATCTCATGTTGAGCTCTCAGTCAGTCAGAGAGCTTCAGCACCGTTAACACCAGACTGCACGCTCAGTTCATCAAGGGAGCACTGGCTTCTCCCATCTTTTGTGCAGACTTGGTTCCAGGAAGAGGACCCCAGTCAAAGTTTCCAGACCATCTCAGCTCTAAGATCAAATCAGCTGTCCGGTGACAGACCTCCGGGTGCACGGACTCAAGGCCATGTTCAAAGCATTATGCTCAGGGAGGCAGGGAGGGAAGGGAGCAAAAGAAAGAAGGTAAGACGAGGAGGAAGAGACGTGAGATATGGAAAGGGTGAACTGGGGTGGGTTTGAGAGGGAGGGCAAGCCGGTGCATTGCAAAAGGTGGGAAGAGGTGTTTGAGAAAAGGTGGAGGATGCTGATGAAAGCTGATAAGGGGAGGGAAGAAGGTAAAAAGACAATTTCTACTGCATGCAGCAACCTGTGTGTGTGCTGGACTCAAAACAAAGAGAACATGGATTTGGGGCTGGTGTGAATAGAGGACGGGGAGAAAAGACGATCAACGTCGTCTACTCCTTACTCCCCTTCTCATCTGGGCTCTAACACAAACAGAAATATTAGTCGGTGCCCAGACATACTGCTGACCCCACTCTTGGAGGGGACGTCTCCATGGTGATCGTCGGGAAGCGTGGGCGACAGTGTACACGCGCACGCTAACACACACGGTGCAGACGTGACGAAAGGAGGCCAGCGCTTTCTGAGACTCGCCTACATTGACATGTATTCGTCCCACCGGTCATCACGGTGGGACACGTGGACAAACAGACAGAAACACAAGACAGAAAACAGCCAGAGAAATCATGGAAGAGTTCCTGCATCAACCGAGGGTTCAGTATCGTCTCCCTTTTTTTTAAAAGGCTCTGCTAATGATGTGTCAGCAGTTTTAAAATACTCGCTACGCTGCAGATGGAATGGCTGCTTTTCAAGGCGCACGATTGGCCAATAATATTTGTTTCTGTCTTCAGAGCGTTGTTCAAACAGCACGTCAACAGTGTGGCGTACTTGTAAACACCTGGGCCTGCACGTTGGATGTCATCCTACATCCAACTACTGTAGGATGACAACAATGCACAAACGCCACAAACTGCACAAGCTCTATTTAGAGTGGTCGCTGCCGAGTGCTACGCCTGAATGATCTCGTTGCGCCCATAGATTGTTGGGCTTCACGGATAAGCATTTACCTTAGCCAGCATAGTCAGAGGACTGCTCCTGAGTCAGTTCGGTATAGTGTCCTCTTTGGACACTAAACTCCAAGACAAGCTGTGACTCTTATTAGTAAAGGACACCGACAGCAGGGACTCGAGAGACAGAGAGGGGAGGGAGATACAAGGAAAGGATTCAACCAATGGCTAAATCAATGCTGCGACAAGTGTGTCACTCCCAAAGTCACATAATGAGGGAGAGACGTGTGTGTGTGGTGGAACGACTGGAGAGGGAGGGCGATGGAAGACCAGAATCTTTATCTGTCTTACAAAGTTCACAGATAGAGGGGCTGAAGTGGAGGTCAGACGCCGATCCGGAGTCATGGGTCACACAGAAAACAGACCGCAACTCAGGTGGGAAGGAGGGAGGGAGGGAGCGGGGGGAGCGAGAGGACAGGAAGGAGAGATGGAAAACAAAAGAGAGACACCCAAGAACTGTGCGAGGAAAGCGCCGCCAAAGCCTCCGTGATTGCCATTCTGAAATCGACATGAGTAAATTGCAAAAAATCCCTCCCAGGACTCTCCAAGTCGGCTCCGTTTGATGGAAGCCGGAATCCTTATTCCTGCAATTATAAAGCTATTGACTAATTCGACATGTGCTCGCGTGTCTTCCAGCCCTTGAGAGCTGGTGTGCCATTGAGTCATTAACTTGGACAAATTGTGACAGGAGTTTTTTTTTTTATTGCCGCCCAATCATGAGAAACACGACTGTGGCAGAGGAGTTAATGAGTGCCGTGTTCCTCCTCTTCCTCCTCCTCCTCCTCCTCCCAGCACATCGTCTCCTCTCCTATACCCTATCGCTTAGATCCCTGAACACCCCAAATACTCCTCGCCCCTCCATATTTATCATTCTTACCACATCCTAACAATAACATGGCCAGTATTCAGCACAAAACATGCGGGCCCTGGCCTAATGAATCTCGTGCCTTTTCTGCGGTAGAATGGGCCGTAAGTATTACCAGCTGCGACGCTCTCGCTCGCCCTCCCTCTTCCTCCCTCCTTGGCAGTGGCATTGGGTTTGGGAGTGCATGGTTGAGGCAGTGGGAGGGGGACGGCAGACACATCTGAGTGCAGCTGGACCAAGGGAGAGAGAGCTGGGGGATGAGGAGGAGAAGAAGTGTGTGTGTGGGGGGGTGGGGGGGGAGAAAGACCGCAAGTCTCCATGTTTCCAGCTGCCTTTCTCAGGGGCTCGGTTTTCTCTCCGTCCTCCTGTTGTTTTTTTTTTTTTTTTGCAAGGCCCTTCTGGTCCCAGCTTACTTGAAAAATCATAAACACACACATACAGACACACACACGCACGCACGCACGCACACACACCCTGATCCACCTCCCCTTCATCCCTCACATTTGGCCATCTTTGTTTGGACAGGGCTCAGGAGTTCCAGAAAAGCTCTCTCAGATGTGCTGAAGTAAGGGAAAAAACAAAACAAACTGGCCCTCACGCACACGTGCACGCACGCACACACACACACACACACGCTAATGAACCACACACTACAACAAGTGCTTTGTGCTCGCTCATAACAAGGTTGAAGACACAATCAATACATATTCGCTAAGTTGGGTGCATATTTCCGAACGGCTGCAAAGACATGCATTCTTTTACACTGTGATTGTGTGTGTACGTGTGTGTGTGTGTAGGTGTGTGTGTGTCCCAATCCTGGATCACAGCACCAGGGCAGGCTGTAGCGTACCTCAACATGTGTTACCTCTTTGTAATATTGACTTTGTTATAGCTATACGAGTGGGAGAGTAAAGCCAAGAGTCCAGGCCTAGCAGTAGTGTCGTCGTCCCCCCCCCCCCCCGGCCCGAGTTCACTAGAAAACAAATACCCAAACAAACTGTGAAAATAAAGAACACAGTACCACAAGAGCGATGTAGAAAAAAACAAAAAAAATACAGCCTGGAATAAACTAGAAAGCGTTCCTCATTGCTGCGTCCGACATGAACATTTCCACGCTGATATTATTTGCCTAATTCCATTTCGGCACCGTGTTGCTGACCAAGCCGTGGGACTTGGCGTCCGAGCGAGCCTTGGCCTGGCTTCCTGTCTGAGCATGTGTACCGGATCCTCTTCCTCTGAAGACTCAGTTATTTCTTTGTTTCAATTAAATACCCAGCGGTGTCTCGGTGGACGCAAACAAGCTGCGGAGATTTCCAAACGATGAACGGCTATCGATGCAACGTGACACCTCATCAGCATAAACAAGGAGCAAATCTTGACTTTTTGAAATTGAAGAAACTGTCACATAACAGATGACTCAAAGGAAAGCCGAGATAAAGCAAGCCGGCTGAATATTTGCTTGCTTTTGAGAAAATAAAACATTGATTCTTTTCTATTTCCTTGCGTGTGTGTGTGTGTGTGTGTGTGAATCCCATCTTGTCTCTTTCCCCAGTGATGACTTTGCTTATACATTTGAATAATGAAGGCAAGTCATTTGAATATTCCCTCTGTATTAAAAAAAAGAAGAAGATGTTTTTACACCATGCAGCAATATTTTCCATGTTAATTGGGCTCTTTGGACTTTCTCAATAGTAAGGATAAATTAATTACTTATGTCGACAAAACGTCAGACACGCTGATCTAATAACTACAGCTGTTTCCAGCGCTGTTGTTTTTCAGTGTGTGCCTTTTTCTTTTTTGTGTGTGTATGATGTTCGTCCACTAGCCTGAGCAACGTCTAATGACGGAGATGGGAACAAAATGCTTTGACATCCTCTCCATGTTTCATGGATGACTCTTGAGAGTCCTCCAATATTCATCCCCTCTTCTCATACTAATCAGCCTGCTGCACTTTCGACTGCGCTTGTAAAGGGACTCACAAGCACACGCGTTTCTTTTTTCTTTTTCATGAATGTGTCTAAACTTAAATTAAAATAGCAAAAGATGGCAAATTATTTGCAGGACGTAAGGCATGTTTGTGTGTGTGTTTGTATGTGGTGTGTTCATTAACGTGCACCCCCTGCCGAAAGGGGCGGAGGGAGTTTGACGTTCCACATTTCTCTGAGCTTTTGGCTGTTTTTCAGTCTCGAAGAAGAACTGCATCAGCGCATTTTACACAAGTACAAATAAACACCCCTGCGTATAACGATCAGAGGATGTGTGGGTACGTGCGCGCGCACGCATTAGCGCAGACGCGTGTGCGACTGTGCAGAGCGAGCTAACAGAAAGGCCTGCTGATGCCATGTTTCAGGCGACCCCTTGAAGTGGAAATGAGCTTCCTCGGTCTTACAGCTAGCCTGTTCTCACAAAGTCAGCAAACTCTGCCACCACTCCGAGAGAAACGCAGACACCCCCCCCCCACCCCCCCACACCCACCCATCCCTGTGGTCAACACGCAGGGCAAATTCACCATCATGACCCAAGAAGCGGGAACAAGCCCATCTTATTTTGATCTGCTTTTCTACGAAGGGGATCGGAATCAAAGCAGTTCAGCTTTGGCGTCTTTGAGATGGCGTTTTTCCTGAGTTCCCTGTGAACAGCTGTAGGCTCAACAGGGAAGGTCAATTCACAATATTAAAATAAGAAGTATTTAGCCCATAACCAGCTCAAAAGAGGAAAAGGTCTGGGAAACATCTTAAAGAAAGTTTGCACAAAACTTTCAGCAATATTCTGGATTTTTTTTTTCCAGTGTTATTTGTCGATATGAGAATAAATTCTGAATAAATAATAAATAAGGCAGATAAGGATTTTCAAATGACAACAAAAATTGCCAAAGATTAAAGCAATGTCTTCGTGTATAATTGTTTGCTATTGCTGCTTGTTAAATAAATGGTTAAAATTGTCTTCATCTTCTGTCGATCGACTCATTGATTATCAATGCATTTTTCTATCACTGTCTGCATCTCTTATGAGCAATTCCCTTAGAGTCCTGATAAGTTTCTCTTTCATCAAAGAAAGATTAACTCGTTCTGGGAAAAAAAAGTGTTATCTTGTGTTTATGTGTCTGTACACACGTACAGTTTGTCTGTGAGAATGCCATGTGTATGCACGCATCTGTAGTGCACACACACACACACACACACACACGCAATGCTGTTTAAACCTGTACAGCACCTGAGGGTCCATCCCTAGCTGTCCTCGGAGCAAGGAGCGACAGCTGCACGGTGATGCAGCAGCGATAGGCATCATCGGCTTGCTGGAGACTAATTGGTCCACAGCGCTCCTCTGAGTGGCCTCGCTAATTAATTAGAAAGGCAGTGGAGCTGAAATTTTTAATCAGGACACCAGGCTCTTCAGCAAGCGGGGGGGGGGGGGCACATCATCCCATCACTCCACGAAATCCACCTGACACCAATCTCCCACGATGTCGCGAGAAACGTGTTGTGTGCTTTGGAATTTGTATGAATATGGAAACACATTTATCAGCGGGCTTGTTAAATGATTTTAATTCTGATCAGCTCAGAAGCTCTGCGTCCTAAATAGTAGTATGCATGACTTGAATTTTGTGTGTTTGCACATTATTTAGCACATGCACAGATATGATTTGAATGTGTGTTGGCAGAAATGCAGTTAAATCTACAAAAACAAATATTTCCCTTTCGTTCATCAAGTATACAGAAAGGCCAACGTGTGAGATAATCGATACTTTTTTTCTTCTTCTGATTACAGACTCATTCACTGAAAGCAACACTTCCCCTTAAGCCATAAAGAAGCTGTGGAAATTATGAGGCTGCTTCACACAGACGACAAGACAAACAACATGTGTTTGTCATCACTGTGATGAAGAAAAAAAACCCAACCGGAGTTACAGCAACAGGAAAATGCCGGTGCATGGGTGCGAGACAGGAAGTCCTGGTCTACACACGCACGCAACAAAGCCCGCTGTGATGGGACGAATACGCATCCTGCAGGGCACGCACCTTTACCTTGTGTAGCGTTCTAATCTTTGGCGAGTGTCTTAGCATAATCAGGCAGCTGCTCTTATCAGCCTGTTGCTTTGGCCAAAGTAAACACACGCCGCCTTTTTTTAATGCTTTGTTCACAGGTCATTAGTGGGGGGGGGGGGGGGGGGGGGGGGAGACTCATTGATTTGTTTCCCAGACCACTGGATTATTGCTGTGTTATGACTATCATCATTATGTTTCATTAAGGAACTGTGGTTGTTGAAAATGAAGACGTTGCAGGAAACGCAAGCCGGGCCGGCGAGCAGCCGGCATGCCACGCTAACCTGGAAGATAAGGCCAGTCGGAGCGGGCGCTGTGTTTAAACATGTATTTATCTATTTGATGCAGTGACTTTGTTCGCTGCGGTCGCTTTGAGACTGAGCTCTGGCTCCATCGCTCATGTTTTCCAGAATCCTCTGAAGCACAAAGCGACTCTATTGCGTTTTATTTGACGTGAATTAAAGCAAACTTAATGAAGCGGCGTGGGTCCCCTGGCCAGGACTTCTCAGCCGGCTTCGCTCTTTATCTACACATATGCTCCCAAAGCAAAGAGGAAAGCGGCGCTGTCGCCAGCCTAATTAGCATGTGTTAGCTAGTTAGTGAGAGGGCGGCCTTCTGTGATGTGTAGTGAAGTAGATAAAATGCTGGGGCAAGGACCGCACTAATGGCCTACTTCCTCCCCACGGGGATCCTCCCTGCAGCTCTACATGTGCTGGCATCGGGGCAGCCACCAAGCGCCCACCCGGCCGCCACAGCGCCGGGGGGGGGGGGGGGCAGGCAGAGGTGGATGCACAGGAAGATGCGTTGCTCGGCTGGATTGCTGTTCACGCAGCGCTGAACTCTTTGGGTGTGATGCTCCGTGATGCCACGCCAGATGACAACGACACCGGCTGACAAACATGCACAGGGGCGAAGTGAGAGTGGCGTGCAAGGCTAACGGACCCGTCGGCCTATGAAATGCCTCAGACAGCTGGGGCCGTCTGGCGTTGACGCATGCATTATTTAC